>NW_026623831.1:280623-342773 GCF_030028575.1 Malurus melanocephalus | reverse complement strand
CCCAATGATGCTCCAAGTTATCCTTCAGAGGCTCGAAAGGAGATCCAGCTTAGCTAACGCTATGAGTTGATAAATTTAATATAAATAAAAGATATTCACTAAGATTAAGAAGTCAGTGTCTGTTAGTAGTTAAAAACAAGCGTTCTAAATGTACAAAAAATCTATTATATCTAGCACAAAGAATACCTACAGTTCCAGCCTGAGGAGTTCTTTTGRGGTTCAGTTTTAAAATGCTGTCTCCAGAACTAAATTATATTTAGAGGATGCAGCATAAGCAAAACAATATTATCTTTCTTCTTTTTTTCCCCCTCTTATAGTGTTGGGTTTAGTTCTGTTACTTTTACATATTGAATACGGATATTGTCATTAATACACCAGAAGTCTGATAAACCTCCTTTGCTGTTTTTGTGAACAAAATCCCAAACTATTGAGTATTTAGAAAGAATTTGTAACTGTGAGGAGAACATGGTCCATGAGCATCCTGTATTTCCACATAACTCTAAAAATAATGTGTCCTAGTCRTGATTAATATGAGGGGTACAGGGATGTAATGTCATGCAACTCTGAGAATCTTTCAAMCATCTTTAGAAAATGTTGCTTTTTCCCAAATATTTGGAAAGTTAATGCCCTAAAACCTTTCATTTTCCATATGAGCCATATATGATCCTTCTGTGTTTCACTTTGAAAAATGAATTTGCTGCTGGATCCACTACGCTTGTGTGAGCTTACACACATGTGGAGCTCTTGAAATGAAACATCACTTTCTGAATGGGAGTGCCRCATTCTGAAATAATTTGGAGTTTGGAATAAAGTCAGGAACTAGCAATAGTTTTGCAGGAAGTAAATATAGGATGTAGAAATCATAATATAAAAACCCACCAGCAATTTCTGTTTGGGTAGCCCTTGAAAGAAAGTGCATGGAAGGCAGTATGGGTAAAAATGCTTTTTCATACCTTCCCAACAGTAAAGTGACACTGGTGTTTGGCCACCACCTCCCTACTGCCTTACCTTTATTTATTTATTGTGTTTCCTATGAATGAATGTCTGGTTCATTGTCAATATGGTTTATAGACCTGACTTCTGTTTTCAGGAGAAACTTGAAAGCTGCTTATCTTCCTTAAATTTCAGAAAACCTTTTAATGGTGTAATGGGATATAAATTCTGCATTTTTAGAGGACAAAAATGAGTCTATGAGCAGGGTTTGGTTTTGGTTTGATTGTTTTTTTGGTTTTTTCTTTGTAACATTGAAAGTAGATACTCAAAATAAATAATCCTTGCTATTTATTGCCTTCTCGCTCTTTCTCTCAGAATTATTATTTTCAAAATATTTTAAAATTCCTGTGGTTAACTTCACATTTTCTAAAAAAAAAAAGAGAAAGTAGTCAGACCCACAGTATCGGTTCTCCCTCTTTCTCTGTGCTCTTTGAGAAATTTGGTAGATTTCATTTGCATGTTTGCAATCTGTTTCTTGACAAACTTTATGGAAGTRTTTCTTATGTGAAAAATTGACTAAAATAAAACTATCCTGCTCAGTGCAGCTCCCAAGACTCAGTATGAGTCCTCCTTTAAACTGATGGAATGCTGGGTTCCCACRGATTCCTTTGTCACAGGGAAGACTGAGACCCCATTAAGGGAAGAGTTGTGGGTGCTTGTGCCCCCAACACACCACACTGCTTAGGTGTAGTCCTTATCCCAAAATTATGTCAATAACAGGGACAATGTTTCCTGTGTTCAGAGGAAATAGATTGTGCAATCTCTCTGTTGGCTGGTTTCCTTGCTTACAATACAACTTTCAACATAGTAGTGAAAACTCCTATTTTTGTTATAGCAGAACTTATAAATGGACTATTTTACACCATAACACAAACTAAGAGAAAATCTGTTCCTCATAAAACTCAGAAAAATTTAAGTGATATTACTGAACTGTTTTGTGGAATAATAGATTTATTATTCATGCCAGAGTGAGCAATTTGATAAKGCTGACTACTTCCTGCAATGCAGAGGCTATATAATTTCACAGAGGATTTTTTTCATCAGCCAATAACTTCCTGTGTAGCCCAAGTATATCCACAAGAAGATAATGACTCTGGAGATTTTGGTTGCTGTCATGCCTCTAGGAAATTGTTTATTGTGATTTTAACTGTTTTAGAAACTGAGCTTATCTAATTTTCCAGCTTGAAGCCATGAGATCTCTGCTAACTTTGTATTTAATATCAAAACGTTTGCACTGTCAGGAAGTCTGTGTCCTCGCTATCCACCAGTGATAATGGGGATAGAATGAGTCAGGATTTAGAGATTGAAACTRTTCCTTTGGTGGGCTGCTTGGGAGGTTAGGAAAGACTGTTTAGTAAGGAGAAGTGTTTGGTAGAACCTACATACCTTGGGGAAACATTGGAGTCTTTTTCCAGGGAATGGGTCATATGCATCTTTTTACTGGTATGCTTATAAGAAATTTCAAAGGTTTGCTGAAGGGATGCTCACTGTACATAGTTGCATATGGAAAGGAGAGGTAGGTGGTGTAAAAGAGTTTGGAAATGTGTGTTAATGACYCAGAATTCATTCCCATTATCTAATACGTAGGCAATGCAGAAATAACCTGCCAGAAAATCAGAACAAAATTTGTCAGGCTCTCTGTTGGAACCATTTAATGTTGCATCTGCCAGAGAACAATCATGGTGCAAGAACTGATGAGGTTTCTATCTTCWCTAAAGGAAAATCAGGAATTTTCCCCAAATTAGGTCGTGTTCATAGGGAACAGAGAACTTGTGCTGCAGCCATTATTCTAACAACATCCATCTGCAAAGTTGCTTCTCTGTTATAACCGTGTCTTGGCGCAGAAGTTTGCGAAAATCACACACTCAAAATAAGTAATAAGGTTATCAAAAGATGAGAGGAGAGGCTGCTTGGAAGGAAACATTTAGAGGAGCTAATCCAATGCCAATGCATCTGTTAAAATGCTGTTAATTTTAGGACAACACTTACAGGAAAGCAAAGAAAATAATATCAGCAAGTGGTACAAGGTATTTTTTTAAAACAATTTTGATAAAAAAATTATTGTGTTTTCTTAGGAAAGGGCTTCCTTAAAATTAACACTCTGGGCCTTACCTCCCATATAAATATCCCCAAAACAGGAAAAGTGGAATAAATGTAATTTGCAAGCAGTAATCATTTCTGCAGGGGACAAAAATGCATGCATCCATGTGTTGTTTTGGAAACTGCCCTSCTCTGTTCCTTTGTTCTTGGCAATGTCTGTGATGGCCAATCAACAATTTTTCAGCTGTGGACAAAGGGGATCTTGCAAGGATGGCTGCAGGCAGCCACTCCTCCACTTCTCTCACGAGCTGGTTTTCAGCACTGAACTGTTGAGATTTACTCCAGGTTTGGCTTTCTTCCCAGACTGGAGCAGGGAGCTCTTTAAAGGAAAGCCCTGCTGCAGYATTCCCTGCAGTTCATATCCTCAGCAGCCTGAATGTATGCACCAGCATAAGCTTTTGAAAGCTTKCACAGGCTACATTGAAGCAAATGCTTTTTCTTATTTTTACAGGTGAGGAACCAGTGTATTTCTGCYTTAGCAGGTAATAGGTTTGGACATTTGCCTTTCCCAGGCCTTCATTGCAGTCTGAATCCTTCCATGTAGGTCTGCCCCAACACACGGAAGTTTAGTCCTGCTCCCAAGAGAATACAAATAATTTATATCACAGCCAGGAACAGATCCAAGGTCTCTTAATTTCTATTCTGTATTATTAATGTCTTGCAGATATCTGTCATGTCAAACTTTCCAGGAAGCCCAGGAGTTGAGTTTGGTTTTTAATAGCAGCTATTACTCTGATTTCTTAGAATTAGCTTTAATCATTTTAGAAGAGCTGTACAGCAATCTGAAATGTCATCCTAATGCAATATTTTGATATAGCTCTCTCATGGCATATATGTTAACTCTTAGTTGCAGGTACAAGCAAGAACAGCCCTAAAAAAAAGTGGGAAGTGTGAGARAACAATAAAGAATGTTTATACTCTTTCTCACAGTAATCATTTCAGCTTTGTTTCTTGGATCTTTTCAGTTAATTTCTCTCCTTTTCTGATTTCTGGGAATAAATTATGAGAAGTCTCAGTGCAGTTTAGTACTGTAGTTGTCTCCTGAGAACAAAGTAAAGTGTGTTTCTTAGTTTCCCACGAGCTTTTAAAAGCTCTGATCTCTTCAAACCATGGTTTAGTAATGGAGAATTATTAATATAACATAAAAGGTCTGAAGACTAAAAACACACGAATCTTTTTTACTGTGTTTCCTCTACCCTGACTCCAAATATTAAATGCGCCTTTGAGGTAATTTCTAAATTGAAATACTAATTTTAAAAAAAATCCTAATTTTGAATTAATTCTCTGAGGTGGCAAACACATTTACAAAATGGAACATAGGATTACTTGTACAAGAAAACAATGAGACAAACATATAAAATGAGAAAATAAGATACATTCACTCTTCCATGCAGCAATACTTGTAACTTAAGAAGCATTTTGAATTTGTATTGCATTGCACTTCGTCACTGAATACACTGTGAATTAAAACTCACTTATCTACAAGCTTGATACGTACATTCACATAATTTGTATCATATTACAAGAACTTTTACCAGAGTGACAAATGTATAAGCATACACAAGTCAGAGCAAAATGCATTACAAAATTAATTTCCTTTGTGTGGGAGGTATGCAGTTAGGCCAACAAAACTATTTTTTTCTAGTCATCTAGCTCATTTCTCTAGTGAAGACTGGAAGACACCTTTTATCTGCTATGAAAAGTGATTAATTTCTGCTTTTGGCTCTCTTTGCACCACAGGCTTCTGCTGAAAATTAGTTCTCACTTGTAATGTTTTCAGCCCCAACTGTGTTTGCCCTTGAAATCAGCCTACTGTATACAAGTATTTTGGGTTGAAATACATACATTTCTTCTTACAATTTAATGAAAGATTTCAACCCTCTTGGTTTATTGATAGACCATCATGCAGGCTTCACAGCCCTGTTCATTGATAAGAACACCCACTGAAAAATTTTATTAACCTCCCACTTTGAATTCTTATTGAATAATTAAAATTGTTAGATTGCAAACGGTTATAAAATGTGTATTTGAAACTRTTCTCTTTTCCCCTGCTGATACAGCTTTCACTGCTGCTTTTGATGGTTATTGATATTTGGAATACATGGTCCAAGTCTGCTTTGGACAAACCCCTGCTTGAGGCCTGAACACTCAGCCTTCTGCAAGCAGTCTCATCCTACTTGTTAGTTTTGTTATAGTCCTTTGAGGATATGATTAACCCAGGATTCAGTAGCTCAGAAAAATAAAAGACCTAAAAATTGTTCACTACTCCATCATCATTGCTTTGTATGAATCATTTCTCAGTTCAGACGAAATATTTTCTCTCCCCTGCGTGGGCATAAAAAAAATAGCAACGCAGTCTTGGCCATTCATAAAAATGAAACTTAGCTGGATAAGACATTCTAGTGAATGGTCTTGGCTTATCTGGAATGTCTCATCATTTTTATATTTCTCTGAATTGAATTAGTGGTTAGGCTGTATTGCCAAGAGCATTTGCCCTTCTGTTCCCTGTTCCTGTGGAAAACAAGAACTGAATGCACTCAGGCAGCTTTTGGGTCTGAAGGGGCTGGGATTGTATGGCCATTCTCTGTACTTGGACAGGTGTTGAACCTGGGCTGCAGTCTGTTCAGACCTTTTGATGTTAGTCAGAGAAATAGGAAAATTCACCTCCTTAGACTGTAGGTGAGTAGGAATTCAACGTTGAAATATTCAACTTTGTCATCATTTCAAGCAACAGCTCTCTCTCCAACAGAAGAAACATGTATCACACCACAAATAGCGAGACAGTTAATACCTGATCTTTTCTTACTAGAAAAACTACTTACTATTTTTACTTACACRAAAACTACTTACCTGTTACACACGGCTATTATTTGGCTTCATTTATGTAAAGTTCTAATCTCACTTGCATCATGCATGAGAGATGTTTGGCCTAATCTCAACGTATTGTTCTTAGAATAGATTCTTTGAGAATGGATTCCTCTGATGTGGTATTTCTTTGCAAGGTGAAGGAAGCACACTTGAAATTAATTCCTGCTAAAACATCACAGAGTGTGTGATATTAAGCTAGTGGGGAACACAGGAAGGTACCTCGTGTTATTTAAAAAACAATGACATGAATATTAGGTGCTGCATAATAACAGAGAGGGAACTTGGCAGTGTGGTGTATTCTCAAACTTTTTCTATGAAATAATCTTTTTTAATATTTGAACAGAATATTTTTTAAGACTTGGATATAAAAAATCTGTAATCATTAAGATTTTATACTGAGTTGAGGGGCACAAATTCTGATAAAAGGAAATATTGGATAGAATATCTTGAGAATACTTCTGTTAAAATATCCTTGATATCTCTTCTGTCTGCCTTCGTTTATTTTTCATTTGAAACTAGCTAACATATTTTAAACTAATCTCACTTCCAGTTTGTTTTCAAAAAGCAAGCCAGTCTTCCAAAGATAACATGACAAAAGGGGTCTGGGCAAAAAGCATCCATCTCATCTGCATATCTATGTATGCATACACAAAGGGCTGGAAATGTAAAGGGGGAARTCATTTTTATCAGCTCAGTTTAAAATAAAATATTTCACTTAGGCTCTGGTTTGGTTTGCTAACTTCTAACCTCATTTTTATTTTTAGTTTAAAACCCCATGAAATCAGGGACTAAGAATGAAAATGATAAGACACTTTACTGTAGTAGCCCAACCAGACACCGTAATATTTTATTATGATAACCCAGGAAGAGAATTCACTGTTCACTCAGGACCATACATAATAAAATACAAACACAGATAATCACTCCAACTCCTTTGCTTTATAGGGTGGAGATTATAGTGGCAAAGAAAAAGCAGGCTGGACTGATTGTCAGAAAAGCATTCTTTCCAAATGACCTGCTGACCCATCCATTTAATTTTATTTTGTTTAAATTATATGTATTGAGATTCCAGCCATGAAAYTGATTGCATAATGGCACTCCCTCTGAGCCTGGAGGAGTCCTACCAAAGCAGATTGTTGGAATATGCCCAGGCTTTTGTGGGTTTGGAACCATAAATACCAGTGGAGCTTGCAGCAGTCCCTGCTGCCAAGGAATTTCTGCATCTTGTTCCTACATCTCGGGTTATTTATTGTTATTTTATTTCTGGGGATTGCAGTTTAGGACGCGTGTWTCTCAGCCAGAGAGGATCCTGAAGGCAGAATGGGCCAGCTTTAGTGAGCCTTTATTGATTTAGTGCTTATTGGGGAGGCAATATAGTGACTGCTGTCATCAGGTGGTGAGATAGGAAGGCTGTGTGCTTCTAAGTAATGGGGTGGAACAAACTCGAGCTGTTTCTAAGTCTCCTTTCATCTTCTCATGTGTTATAATGCAGTACCCAAGTACAGAGAGGATAAGTACATGGATTAGATTGATTGGGTCCACAGTCATTAGAGAAGTGCATATTCCCTTGGCCATTAGCAGATGGAAGAACAATGGATAATAGGTGTGAGGTATTTAGTGCTGTTCATCCTAAAAATCCTCTTAGCCAGACCTTAATTCGATCACCTCTGACGATCAAAAGCGTTTTCTCTTCTGTGAGTACTGCATTTCCCCATTTATTAAGAAAGCAGGAAGATTGAAGATAAGAGTTACTGCTGGAGCTGGAAAAGAGCATTTCACATATGAAATTACTGATCTATCTATTTTCACTGGAAAAGAATGCCAGAAGAGGAATTTTATTTCCTTGAATTAGATTTTGCAGTTAGTTTGCCTTTTCTTCTCTGCATACTTCTGTTTCATGTGTTTTGATTATGAAAACCTGTCAAACCTAGTTTACTTTTGTGTCACTCTCAGGTGAACTTGCRAAGTCTATCTGAATAGATAGAATAGGTATTTTTTCCCCATTCATTGCATTTATATCTTTTCCCACCTTATCTTTCAGAAAGTAAACATTTCTCATACAACAGGAAAAGAGACCAGGAGCAGTTTCAGGGATTTCTTCGCAGAGCAAGGCCACAGAGTCTGATAAACAGCAACGCTGATGTCCAGTAAATACAAATATGCTGTGCACTTTTTGAGACTTGCAGATAAAGTGTGATGCTTTCCAGCTGTCCAGGAAGATTCTGAGACAAGAGAGCAAGCTTCTCAGAGAGACTGCTGAAACTAGGTGGTTCCAGTAATTAGTAAGATTTATCTGGGTCATTAGTTTAAATCTGATTCATGTTGTCCTCTTAAAGCTCTTTTTGGCTGTGTTAGATTAAATGAAGTAATAGTTTATGTAGTTCCTACTGGAAAAACTGCTCTTATCACTAAAAAGAAAAAACAAACCCAACACAACGTTTAATGCTGTTTGCTGAGGAAAATTCAATGAGCCTTTAAACTCAGACCTCAATTTTCCCTATCATTCCCTCCATCAGCCTCCTCGTTGCTGTTTGAGTAATTTTTTTCTATTCTCTCTGTCTTCCAGAACAGTACATAAAAGGCTGTAGTGTTGAAATGTTTTRTGGTAATATACTGCTTTACCTTTTGGTAAAGGTCAGGTAACAATGTCAGATATAACATAATGAAAATGAAAAAAAAAAAAAATGGATGGGTTTTGAGATTATCGGAAATTATCATACTCATTTTAAAGGTGAAATTTATGAGAATGAGAGGATGTAAAACAAGCAGTTTGTGGGGTTTTGTTTTGGTGTGGGTTTGGGGTTTTTATTGTTTTTTTTTATTTATACATCTGTGTTCTGTAACATAAGGAAAGAGGTGTTGCTCCCACCATCCCAGCAAATGAAAAAAAAATGCCCAGTGTCTGCTCAGAATCACTGTCATACACTTGGTTACCTGCATCCAGCAGTTCCAAGGGTGAGCTAATGCTGTGGCAGAAGAAGGAGCTTGTCTATAGAGTCCCAAGGAAGCTCAGCCCTGTCTTTTGTGCGACTTTGTGTGGTGTTCAGGTGCAATGTGAAGCCAGACTATGACAGGACCATTTTCTTTTCCTGCCTGAGGCCTAACTAATGAGGACTTTCTGCTGGGACCATTTTGCCTTCCTTTTAACTTCTGTATCATTTCCTTTGTCTTCCATTAATTTCATCTGGTGAATCAGAACTTCTGTGAGGGTTTCAGCAATACAGTCATTGAGCTACTCAGCATAGGKTTTTCGGCATCCATTGAAATTAAAAAAAAATACTCTTCCAACTTGGCACAGTGCAAATTCACAGACCATATGGCATCTTGTTGAAGTAACTAGATTTGTTTTAGTTTGCAAATACTAACTTGAGTATTAAATGCCAGCATTTTTTTCTAATGCAACAGTACTTTGGTGATGAGGAAGAAATTAAAATTCCCCCTTCTACATTATAGGATTCCTTTTAATCCCCAGTAGTCTGGAAAATCAGTAAAAGCTTTGCTCAGTTTGTCTCATGCTGGGGAGCACATTGACCTGGCTGGCTTTTCCCTCTTTCCCATTAAAAGAAGTTTCAGTTATCTGGAAATTTTTATCCTATTTGATTTGTTTGTGGCATCAATTTTTATTTCTATTTTAAATCTAAATAAAAACAAAAACAAAAACAAAATTAACAAATCCTGATTTTAGGTGAGTTTCTAAGCAATAGCTGAATATTAAATCGTTACAGTAGGTCTTTTCTTACATATGGTTGATTGCCTAATGTTTATGCTATCAGTTTTCTCCTGTTCCTGKATAGCCTAAGGTATCACAGGAGGAGAGAACCATGTTTGTCAGACAGCTACACACTTAATACTGCAGTTAATGCTGCAGTTATTAAAGTATCCTTGTGAAAAAATAATACTTTGGTGCAAAAGTAGTTGTAAATATTTCATCTAGAAACCTATAAAGCAAGCTAGTAAATTTTCTTATTATTAGCCTAGATATTCTTTAGATTTGACTAATTTCTTAAAAATATTAGCCGTCACCTAGATGAGAAATCTGAGGAGGYGGTGAGGGAAAGCCAAGCTTTGAAAAGCATACTGTGAATGTTCTGTTGGCATTTGCAGAGATTCAGTTAGGGCTTAAACGTTAAAAATCCCAGATTAAATATAAATGCCAACGTAATATTGCTGACTGACCTCCCAACACCACATTAGTTGGAATTCTAAAGCGCACTTTTAGCTGGCCAGGAATCACTAGGAAAAGAATCCTGTTTTTCTCTCTCACATACACTTTTCAAAATTACTCTAATGAGCCGCTRGTAAACAGGAACAACTTCCCTTGTCCTCAATTTTTTTCTGTTTATCAAAATGATGACGGTCTTTTAGGTCCTTCTTCAATGATAAACCTTCAAAAAGAATATCCTTGGCTTCCTATTATGCATGCAAGCCTGTGAGTCCTGACCATCTTATCCCAAGTTGCCTATTTACAGTCTTGATGAAACACTGATTAGCTCTGATTAGCTAATGGATCTCTGATTAAAATGTCTAATTAAGAAAGTATGCTATTTTATTCATGCAGTCAAATTAACTTCCTTCCACAAAACCAACATGAGACAGTTGTACATGCTGTGTAAGTACTTGATTCTGAAGGTGCATAGTGTTTCCCAAGCAGCGAGAATTTAGAGTATCTAAGTTCATTTCATTAGGTATTGCAAGTTATGCAAGTTTATACCACTTTAATGAAAAGTATTTGTGCAAATAATGTTTTCTTGAAAACACTGGTTCGTATTATAAAGCAATGAGCATCTTGTTAGGGCTATTTAAATCATGGATTTGTGTGGTGTGCAGYTTTAAGCAAGTTGAAAAGATACATAACTGGGTATTAACTGAYGTGGTAGATTTATTCCAGAAACTTTATTGCCAAAGTAAAAATTTAGTAATGTTTTTCAAGTGATTATTCAGCGACTTTTAGAAATAAAGACTTTGGAATGATTTTTGAGTSGTCTGCTCACCTTAATGATAGAGTSTGATGAATCAAAGTGCACAGATTTCCATACTTTTTAATAGTTTATTGTAAATTTTAGCTTGACTGCCCAGTAGTAATAATGGATAAAGTGGATTGATTATGCTGTCACAATTGAAATGAATTAAYCTAGTGCAAGATTTAATAAATCAATGGGACAAGTCTGTCCACAAACTGATGTGTCCCACAATTGTTAGTGTTCAAAAAGCCTTGCCAAGGAAAGCCAAACTAGGACCCTGCTGGGGAAATTTTCTTTGTTTGATGCTCTTTAGTAATACAGGTGGMGTGCAAAAGTCATAAACAATTTCAAATTCCCAGGAACTGGATGTGCTTTTAAACAAGTTTCAGGAGATGTATTCTCATTTCTAGAAGGACGATGGGAAATAATGGGGTCTGTGGGAGATGGAAACAAATCAACTTCTTTTCTTAAGAAATGCACAGTTAATTGCACTTAAGAAATGGTCTGTACAAATTTAATGAAGGCTTTAAGGATGTGGATTTACGGTGCAAGTGTGGCAGCCAAATTATCTATCCATGGATTTAGGAGTCCCTTAATACTCATAGAGGTGATAGACCATGATGGCTCTAAGGAACTATTAAATCCATCAGGTCGAAAGCAACTTCACATGACAACTTTTACACCCACACTGAAAGCTGCCAGACATTTCTCCAAAGTCCTGGCTGCCAGAACAGCTGCTTTTTCTGCTGGTCAAACTGCAGTGTTCACAAACTATGCTATGGCACAATTTTTTCTTTGTCTGACTTTGATCTCAAAAAAAATACTATCTGATATGATGACAAGAGAATTTATCAGGAGTACTCTMATCCACTGAGAATTTTGATTTGCCATTGTGTAGGAGAAAATAAAATGGAAGAGGAAAAATATAGGGCCATTAGCAGTCAAGTTCCCTGAAAAGAAGTTAGAGTCTAAGAAAATATAAACCTGCTAACCATGGCACAATAAATTTCCAGTGTCTGGAATTTCTTCTGGAAATAAGGAGAAAGAAATGAAAATTCCTGTTACAACACCATCCTCGCTTTTTTCTATTATGTACCTACTATATATCACTCCTTAGAGACCCATCTACTCCTACTTCATCTGTCTTTCCAGTAACCCTTGTGCAGAGTAATGTCACAGAAAGAAATAAAGGGGCAAAGTGGAACACCACTGRTAGCACTGCCCAGGGGTAATTTAGTGGGCCATGACAATATTCTTAAAAGAAATATATGGATGCCTATTGTGRCCAGGGTACAGAGAGAAACAAATCACTTCTGCATGAGCTGTTGGTGTGGGAAGCTTCCAATTCCCCCTCATTACKTGTGTTATTAGAAAGCTGAGGCAGGCTCATAATCACATCGAGCCTTGTTTGGGATGTTAGTCAAATCATTTAACCTTGTCACCTCCCTTTAACCTCCTATCTCAACCCAAGAGCGTTGACAAGATCAAGGAACATAAAACACTTCATATCCTCTTGATGGTGGAATGTGATACAGCAGCAAGARAACAGCTTTGGCTTTAACTCCATCCTTTTGTTTCAACGGGCTACCGCATAATTTTCAACTCACTGGAGGTGTTAGAAAAGCCCACAATGAATTAAAACTTCTGTGAGATTTTGAGATTAGGAAAGATGTGTAGTTGCATATGGAAGTGAAAGAATGAGAAATATCAACAAAATMGTTTAAAAAAAAAGCCAAAACAAACACGTTAAATTGCTGAACTACTTCTGTGAAGCAGGAGAGGCTAGAGAAGATGAAGAATATCTAGTAAAATACCAGGTTCTAAGATAAGAAAATACCAGATTGAGGAAAAGAGAGAGAATACTTAAATTATGTTATTTTAGAAGAAACAGCTTAACAGGCACAAGCTTTCACTGGACTGGGTGAACCAAGTGTGAGAGAAAGTCTTTATTGGCAATGTTGAATCTCCATAAGACTCTTCCAAATCATACTGTGAAAAGAGGCTGGAAATAGAGTCAGGGAGGACTTGTTCCTAGGAGACTTTCATTTTAGTGCTGTAAATCTAGCAGCCACTGTAGTGTCAGAAAAAAAAAAAGTACTAAATTTGCATTAACTTTGTCCAGTAGTTGGAAGTGCAGGCTCAAACAAACCACTGGGGAGGACACTCATCACAAACTAACTYTGATGGTTTTGTCATATGGTTTGTTATGAGAGATAAGATTTCACCTTTGTTCCGTAATCCTRGCTGCTTCCACAAAAGCTGCTTTGTAAGCACAAATTCTTGTGGGCTGAGGAGTTCACACAAATTGTAAAGAGCCATAGAATGGTGTGGGTTTGAAGGAACCTCAGCATCATCTTGTTCCAATCCCTCTGCCATGGGCAGGGACACCTTCCTCTATCCCAGGGTGCTCAGAGCCCCATCCAGCCTGGCCTTGAACACTTCCAGGGATGGGGCACCCACAGCTTCTCTGTGGACACCGTGTGCCAGTGCCTCACCACACTTCTGGTACAGAATTTCTKCCTGATATTTAATCAAATCCTATTCTCTTTCAATTTGAAACCATTCCCACTTAGTACAATTCTCGCTAGTGTTAGAAGTAGAAAGTTTTGGGTTTTTTTGTTAAGGACTATCTTTTAGGAGATAAGTTGAGATTTTGGGATTTATTTTGGTTGTTTGGTTGRTTAGGGGCTTTTTGTTTTGTTGCTTCTTTTAATTACATCACTATTCTAGGATTCATTTCCTAAGTATTGTTTTTAGGAATTGAGCAAGCACAATTGAAAAAAATCTGAAAGATTTTCTGAAGAAAAACATATTTTGAAGTTAGCTCTTTGGGAAGTGAGGGGAGCTACAGTTGAGCTGATTACTGCCTTCTTTCTCCCAAAGAATTTTKGTTCTTTTCAGAAACTCAGTGCACCACAACAACTTAAAAGAAAAAAACAAACAAACAAAAAAAACCAACCCAAACAACAAAAAACAGCCTTTTTTCTCTGTATGCAAATGTATATTCCTTAGTAATACATCTCATCATGACCCTTTATTGCAGCATGGCCAGGGCTGCATTTATTCAGCTGCAGCAGAATCTGGAACACCGTCATAGGGCTTTTAGCAGCGTGGTGTCTCAGAGGGCAGAGATCCCCAGGATCCTCACTAAAACTGGTCTTGCAAATGTTAAATCACCCCCAGAAGCTGCTGCAGAAGCAGCTATTGAGGATATTGTGCTATTGAAGAAAGCACAATATAGGCAAAGGCAACTTTCCCACCCAAAGACGTGTGATTTTTTCAGAATGTTCCATCACCTCAGTCGCCAGTTTGTCTGATTCATATGGAGTGGAAAGAAATCATAGGTAGTTGGGGTTTTTTTACTAGTTTAAATTTCTATGCTTTTCCCCTTATATAGTTATATCTATTCATCTTTCAAGGATCCACATTTCTAAAACAAAGATTGAGCATGACTCTTTGATATTGATAAACCTTCAATGACAACAGGGGCCATGGAAAATAAGGATGCTGCCAATATCAGCTCTTTTTTTAGTTTTCATCTTTTCCTTCTTTGTATCCAGCAATATATTTTGTTCTTTGTATTCTAAATTACCTACCACTCCTCTTGCAGAAGAATTTTACTATCTGTTGAGCAAAAACAAAAGAAAAAACTGGTGCTCAGCAAGTTATAAGTCCTCCTTAAACATAACATATTTATTATATACTCATGTTGCAGAACTGCGCCTGGGAAATATCCGTAAGRGGTACATTAACTGTGCTGTATTGAAATCAAAAAAGCCAATCTGCATCAGCTTTTTCCATTTTACATTAGAGGTGCAAAGAAATTCAATATTTAAAAGCTAAATACCACCACAGGCTTCATATATCTCTTTGTAATCACTTAACCACAAAAGTAATGACCCATAAGAAAAAAAATCTATCATGATATTTACCATTTCAGCTGCRTACAATTAAATTATATAAGTTAATGAGTTCTCTTAGTGACTGAGACTACAAAAATAATTCTTTTTTTCTTTTTTTTAAGCAAGGACTATGATTACTTTCCCCGCCTTCATTTGATGGTTCTTTGTACAATCACTGCCCTGAAAATGTCAGCTTTGATTTAAAAGGAATGCAGATGTTAAGTCTCCCTTCCTCAATGGATGTACAGATATTATTTTTTTTTWATCTTTTTGGAATCAAGGTATAGATCTCTGGTCTCCTGTAGKGATGCTTAGTGTTGGTAATTTCTCCTTGAAATCTTCTGGAACATCTARATGATTTCTAGCCCACCTCAGAGTGGAAAAAATATGGATTGTTTTCTTGAAATAGATTAAACTGTTTTCAATTCAGTGTATTTCCATAAGACGGGAGCAATAGAGAGGCGCTAAGGATCTAGGAACTATTAAAAACCAGTTGAAAGTTTTAAATAAACCCTTTTTTCTCTGTTCTCAGGTATTCTGGTCTGTTTCCTTTTTCCTCTCTGCCTGCCCCAAGTCCTTCTATTTTCCCTCAGAGAGCATCCTTGGAAGGATGATTATCTGAGCCCAAGGTGTAGGGCTGGTCTGCCTGCCTGATTTACAAACCTAGAGACAAACTATCCTTTACAGAACTGACTTGTAGTTGTGCTGCCAACAGACAACTGGCTTTTCTCCTCATGATGGTGAAATTCCATATATTCCTCCAGAGATGTGATGTCTAATGAGAAAGATATTTGGAAATAGTACCCCATCTTTGATTCAAAATCTGCTTCAAACTGAAGGAAAAGCAACATCCTGGTACTCACTACCCATTTACGCTAATAACCACATCCAAGGAATTTGTGATGGGAGGGGAGATGTCTTCAGGAAAATCTCATCAATCTGTGGTTGCTTGTGTAATGACACAAGAAGGGAGGGAACAACTGTAATTTGAAAGAACTGCCAAATAGGTGAGAGTTTTTATTATTTTTTTTATACTAGTAATCTCCTCACAAAGTGAGATGGATGAGTCCAGAGCACCATAAAGCTTCAAAGGCTGAAAGACATTTTATAATATCAGAAAGCAGCAAATATGCATCTGGACTCCAGTGTTAATTTTACCTGGTTTGTTCTATTAYATTAAAACAACCTTAGAAAAAAAGAAAAGAGTACTCTGCCTTGAAAATATATTCAGGGGAAGGCAACCTGAAGTGCCTGGAGACTGGCTCATGTTGAACTGGGACTATTCCATGAAGAGTTCCTAAACAGTGTTTTTTCCCATAACTTTTCTTTCACAGGACTCTTACTGAATTAAAAACTTATTGAGGAGAACTATGCATGGGAAATGTGCCTTGTGGTCTGCTTGTTAACAGTATTGTTCTGTTAAAATACTGTAGATTATTAGCTTCAGATTTGATGTTGGAAATGATCAAACCATTTATAGAGGTTAATTCTGCATTCATTGTGGAGAAAAGAAGGMAGTAATAACAATGTGTGGTATTTATTAATGGTTAGCTTTCCAAACTGGAAGCCAGTGAGCTCTGAGACTTTAAACGTGGCTCCACAACTGACAGAGCAAAATAASTCCATCTATCTTACAGTTTGGGACGCTAAAGGATGGGTAACTCATTTTGATGGATATACACAGGTTATAGATTTGTAATAGAAACAACAGGGGAGGTCTGTGAGTTTGTAGAGGTATTTGACTTTCCTCTTCCACCAGCCTTCGTGAATAAAAACTTGTTGCAAGGCTCACTTGGGGGTTTTGTTTCACTTAGTATTCATTCAAGCTGAATTTTGCCTTTTGAATTTATTTGAGGCCAATATTTTAGGTTTATTTAATTCCCTTATTTCTTCCACTTGCTTTGGACCTTCTCCAAAACTTATTAAAATTGATGGGGTTTTTTATGTCTACTATTAAAGAGAACTGAAATAAAGCATAAAACTGTCACAACATTACATCAGCTTTACATATTTATGAAAGGATAGTAAACTTATTATGCATGATAGCTTGTATTCAGTGGAGATCTGTATTGTAAATGAGTTTAACTACAGTTTCTTATCACTGAACAGTTACTACTGATCTTTAATCTGTCTTTAGGAAAGACAAATTATGCTCAGTATTATTATGCTTGCTCTCCATCTTGAACTCTGCATGTAATATTATCCCTTCTGGAATGATTTAATTAGATTTTATGTGATTGTGATTCTTGAATAGCATTGTAGAGGTTAAACAAAACTAGAAGTTAGATTTCAGGCAGTAACAGTTGTGTGATATTCTGCTTTAACCTGGTGGTTATTTTAATAATGAAATCTTTCTGAGCAAAACATGCTACATTTTGTAATATTTAATGTTTTAAAATGCACAACACATTTTACAACAATAGAAACACAAACATATAATAAGAGAGTATGAAATATTAAGTCTATACTGGAAACTAAAGAGTATGAAGCTAATAGCTSAAACTTGTCTTCACCCAAGGGTATAAAGATATTTTATACAAGGTAGGAAAGGGCTGGTAGATGATCAGCAAGAGGTAGAAAAACTCCCTTGGGCAATCAATGTCATCTCTAGAGGGAACCATAAACCTTCTCCTTCAGCCTTCCTCTGTTTTCTTCTCCCCCAACTCTCTCACATCTGTAACCCATCTAATTCAAATTACTGATTCAAATATTGCCTTTGACCCTGTTTGATTTGACCTGAARTCAAGTGGGGTTGCATATCTGTGGTTTTGCCTAGCAGGGGTTCATGCTACTTCTTTGAGTACTATGGGAATAAAGTACATTTATAACACCTAAATTTCACCTGGGGACAACTGCACACATTGAATTSAGAACCTTCCTCTGAGCTGGAGTAATTCCTGAAGCTCAGAAGCTCTCAGCAAACACTTGTTCTAAAATGAGATGATGCTCTCTTTGCCCATGGCATGGACTATTGTTTGGAGTCTATATTTGAAATAGAAATATCTTGAGTTTGTAATGGATTTTAATTTTAATGTGAGTGTTTATGTCCATCTATTCATTCTTCTATGATCAGACTGACTGTCTACAGCACAAGATTTCAAGATAATTTTAGTGGTACAACAACAGGTTACTTCTTACTGCAAGAGAGTTTTATGCTAAAAAAATTCAGTTCTCATGACAATTGGACAGGAGCAACAGGAAAACAGCATACATCCCTTCCCCCCCCCCCCCCCATTTCTAATCTTTCACCCTATTAATTAAATGATTATATAATTAATGTTGCCAGGGAATAGCTACATGTATGTCTGAAAGAGCAACCCATACATGGTGTAACTTACTACTGTGTGGTAAATTTACATTTATGTGTRAAAAATCCCATCATTTAATCTCGTCATGATTATGGCCACAGATGTGTCTTTGTTCATCAGTATTTGAATGCTTTGCAGAGTTACAGGTGACTCCATGTATCATTCTCCCCTGCCTAAGACCTTAGTTTAAAACAGTCTTAGTTACAGCCTTCTACAATCACTTTAATTTAATTTTAAAATTAATACAGAGTCCCTGAAGTACATATTTTGCTGGTCCATAT
Source organism: Malurus melanocephalus (assembly GCF_030028575.1). Lineage (NCBI taxonomy): Eukaryota > Metazoa > Chordata > Aves > Passeriformes > Maluridae > Malurus > Malurus melanocephalus. The sequence continues at coordinate 324,360 of NW_026623831.1, read as the reverse complement.
ACTTCATGTTTGGACAGTGATAATTACAAGATTTGCCTGTGTATTTAGAATTTACATTGGTTAGAAATCTTTTAAGGGATTTCAGTTATTGTTCAGGAATTTGCTAACCTTAGCCTAAGGTCAAGAAGAAAATTCACTTATGTTCTTCCACACATGGTGCTGTTCACTGTCTGGCTTGCGAAGATCTGGTCCTGGCTGACACCATCTCACTGCATCTAAAATTAATTTCAACTCAATCAAACCTCTAGTTCCGAATACTTATCTGTATCTAATCCATTCTCCTCTTTTCATGCAGGCACATGCATGTGGAGTTTCTGTGAGCATGAGGGAGGGAAACAGATGGCTTTAACAGCAAGATTTTCCACTGACTTCTAGTTAATACAATATTTTCTCAGGAAAATAATCTCTCACATGATTTATTAGGTATTTCTTGAACAGGAAACCGAGTGAGTATCCAAGTCATCTTCGTTCCTTCCCCAAATATGTATTATACCCTCCAAATATAACACTTAGTAATTTTCTGAGGAAATTACCTTTCTTGTAGTTCTCGCCTTAATAAGCACATTGTTTTTTCTTTTTAAGTACATCGTTGGGAGTTAACCATAGGCAGAAATTGGTTTGAATGTACCTAAAGTGCATGGAACAGTGGTTTGGCCTCACCAGCAAGACCTTGCCTGGAGCAGGCAGTTAGAGAGAGTCAGGGTTCACTGGGGATGAACYCTCTCTAGTGCYGGTTTTCCTTCTTGCACACAGGAGYGAGGAATGACTGAGCACACGTGATTTATAATGGTGCTCGTATTAAGAAGCACAGAGCAGGCACTGCTAACTCCTGCTGAGGGCTTTATAAAGCTGCCATTCTCRCCTGTGCTTCCACTGATTTCAAACAAACTAATCCCAGCATCCTCACCTTTCTTTCACAGACAGTCTAAGAAGCCAAGGCCAGTAAGAACCAATCTTTACCCGTTAGAAGCACCAGCCSTGTGGAAATGCTTCTCCCAGAGGGATGAAGTTTGGCACACGGGGTTGATGGAAGCAGGTCTAGAGATTAGCACAAGTGTTGCTCTGAGGAATCACTCTTTCTGGCAGGTTTCCATAGTCTCCCAAAGCAAAAGCAGTCAATGTTTAACCAAAGTTAATCCCTTCCCCAATCACCATTGCAAACTGAAGTGTAGCAGGCAGCCAGTAACAGCAGAGACCTTCCCTTATTTCAGTCCATGGGGAAAGGGGCTTGACATGAGCTATGTGGAARTCTCAGTAGTTCTGAAACTTTTATTAAATTTCAGATAATGTAAAAAAGCCTTTCCCCTTTCCAACAGCAGCAGGAAAAAACACACTTCGAGTGCATGTGCATAACAGAGCATTTTAATGGTAAAGGATGATAGAAAACACTAAAGGACACAGTTCTGYCAGGAAAACTCACTTTGTATCATCTGAGTCATGCTGGTGATACCACTGCTGAGAATAAGATGCACATGAGAGTTGTGTATCTAAATTTTGGGTTGATTTTGTTCGACTGAAAGGGCATTGCAGGGGGATTTTTGCAGAGACCTGTGATCTCTAGCATTTGTTTTGTGTTTTTTTCATATCTCATGCGAATTGAAACAAGAACCTAGAATAAGCACTGTTTAATTTTAATGACTTAGTTAAACAAATGCATTTTATCATTTCATCAGGTTTATGGATTATTTTTCTCCTCCATCATTGAGCTGTACAGCACAAATATTGGTATTGCAGATAAGGAATTCAATTAGCATTTCAAAGGTGYCAGATTCACTCCCTCTTGTAGGAAGTTCTTATTAGGTTTTTTGGGATGATTGGGAGCTTCAGTGAAATTAGACAGCCTAAGAAAATTAAGGGATATATATATAAGGAAAGAGAGGGCAATAATTTATTTTGATATAATACAAAAATRATTCCAGAAGCTTTTGGAAAACTGGGGAACAGAGTAGTCATAAACATCAGGAGTAGTACCTTCCCTGAGGGAGGTAAGCTAATGCATTGATATCTAGAATGTTCAGAKTTTAGGAAAACTTTTTAACTTGGAAAAGTATGTGTACATGATTTAGCTTCTATGCTACCACTTACAATTAGAATTTTATTTGCGGTGCATTTATTAGGGGAACTAAATTTGCTCTGAGCAAAGGAGCAGCATGGTCCTGCTGTATTTGCTACACTAACAACCACAAAGGTTTGGCCACCCTGCTGATGGAGGAGTATCCAAGGGCAGCCTGGGCAGGAGGCCAGTAAAACAGGGCGCTGCTGGAGTTCTCTGCTGTGGGAGAGCTGCAGAAGCAGTGGAATCTCCCCAGGCACATGCCCACAGGGGATGCACAACTTCCACTGCAGCCATCTGCCCCCCAAATCCCAGCTGGGAATACGAGCAGCACCAGAGCCCAGAGAGGCTCCTCCTGGCCTCCCTCCTTCTAGCAAAACATAGACTAGAAGCTGCCAGCCCTGGGACATCCATGTGATACAGTGGATCAGGCTTCCCATTTTATCTGTGCTGCCAGAAAAGCAAACAGGATCCAAAAGCGCCTTGGGCAAAACTGCACTCTAAGGAGTGAATCCATTCTAGCAGAAAAGGCAAATTCAGCTAATTCAGCTTTTTTGGATGAAGATGTTCTGTTTGTTTGTTTGTCTTAAAGTTTGGGGGTTTTTTTATATATATAAAAAGAAAGATAAGGAAGGGAAGAGAGGAATACTGTTCCTGCTAAAGTTTCTGAAGAGCTGAATATAAATGAAAAGGAGCAATAGTACTAGTCAGAGTAGCACTCAGTGCTCCAGGTAGCAGTAGGTGCAAACTCAAGCACTTGTGACAAGCTGTGCCTAACCAGGTGGAGATTAGAAACCCTGGCAGCTCAGGCTCTCAAGTCTCTTTCACAATTTGTCTCCTCATTTTCCAATGCATATTTTGCATGTAGTTAATGGATGTCTGACTTCTCCCCCACCCTGCCCTCGTTAATATAAATCAGTATTTTTACTCACAAGGTTCTGATGTTTATGTCTAAGATGTCTTTTAATCACCTGTCAGCRTTATCTTAAATGAGAACCTTCTTTTAAGGAAAACAAAAACAAATAAAATAGTAATGTGTAGTGTGAATAAGATTTTGAATGATTTTCAGGGATGGTGACTTTGCCGAAGATTAGTGCAAAATATAGAGAATTGCTAGCTGACATAAAGATTTRTGTAAGCACCACTTATCTCAGCATGTGTGAGGGTTGGCTTCTGCCTTAGTGGTGCCCTACCTTCCCAGCCTTGCATTTAGTTAGTAACAGCATGATAACCCTGTTAAAACTCAAAATATTGCAGCCTGTCTTTGATGCTGACTTCAGATTAAATTCGACTTCTGTGTAGGAGGATACAACTCTTACAGACTACAAAGCAAATGTAGCCCTACTGGTTCTTGACTGCTCTATAATAGGAGTTAATGTCCCAAGTTTGCTTCAGAAGTTCTGCCTTGAAGACAGCAGATGTGTTGCTAAAGCCATCTGGCTCTTTTTTGAATATAATTTGTATGCCTATAAATAATCACCATGCATATGGGCTGCATTTCAACCGTGTGTTCCTCAAACTATGTAAGTTAAGATAATTTATTTCTTCTAGTCTTACAAAGAACTTCTGCCATACATTCCTGTCCTCTTGTTAATATTCTTGCAAACTATCAGAGTGAAAAAACAACTTATGTGTACTAAGAAGCCAGAAAAGTTGATTAGACAAGGAAAACTAAAATACCCCTCTAGGCATAAGCAATCACAGAGTTCTTTTCAGTATTTTCCAGCATTTSAAGTAGCAATTTAGAGTCCCAGAGCTGATTCCAATCTCTAGGCTGCACGTGTGGCATTAAGAAGAAAAGTGTTAGAAAAGGGATGCAAACAACCTCAGTCAGAGATAATATTCTTCTGAAATTATTTCTGCTTAGTGTGCAAAAWCTTGATGTGTGAACTCTTGTTCACCTTTCCATTCAGGATTCTCTTACTGATCAGCTGCATAGTTATGACTCATATGCATAGAAGATTTMCTAAGCCAGCACTAAATTTGGCTTTTCTCAGAACTGTAAAAAAAAAGCCTCACAAACATACAAAACAGTTATTTAAATCAATCCCCATTGCTTGTGTTCTGCTTTATGAACAAGTCTAGCATAAAAAAGATAAATATCATTTGTTCATATTTGAGATTAACTTTCTGATTAAAAAAAAAAAAGGAAATAAAGATGGATGTCACTGCATCTTAAGCAAAAGGAAACTTAGGTTTTACACTTGTTAGCATCAGGAGAATAAAGAATTCACACAACCTTTTTAGATGACATTTTGGAAATGCCTGTTATTTATTGGAAAATAGCAAAAGGCCTTGTTGCATGGCTACTTCTAGAGGAGAAAMCTATTAATAGTAGGCTTAGCTACATGTAACCCACAATTAATTGTGCTAACAAAATTTATGTTGTTCCAATTTTTAGGCTCATAGAAAATACAACTTTCACTGCAGACCTGCTTAGGCTCTGTGAGGAAAGTACAGGAGATTCTTCTTACTGTCAATCCCAGGTATCTACAATTCTGTTGGGGGACTCCAGCTCAGCATCATTTCATGTGCATATTTAGGTTAAGTGTGTGAGAAGCCTTTTGATTTTTAAAAAAATGCATTTGCAAAATCACAGCAAAACTTAGATACAAGAATTTTGAGGAAATCTGTGACTCTCAGTATATTTAGATGGTTCAGATATTGAGCTTAAGAACTTCAAACTATGTTGTTATTTGGCTTTGCTTAGGTRTGGTATAGAAAAATGTCTTCTAAATCCATTCAGATTTAGAAAGTCAAGTGCAAACTGTTTTTCTAAATAAARGTATTAGGTGATTAGCACACTAAAAGCTCATACATGCAAAGSAAAAGAATGTCATCCTCTGCTTACCATTTCACTTTCCTTGCACAGACTGGTTTTGCTCAATTAACACTGGTTACCAGCCTATTGAACAAATGCTTACAAAGGTTGTTTCTACTGAAGTTAAACACTTTTGTGTGGCTTTGTGTAGCTTTTTTTTCTCTCTGCAGGGCTTTTGAGATGAAAAAAACCCTGAAATATATGATGGCAGTGTTCTTGGTAACCACTTAAAGACCATCCRGGTTGTGAGCTTTGATTTTCCTCAATGATGTTGAACTTCAGACTTTTTAGGTTACTATGGAAACAAAAGTCAGCTAAACACTTGATTTTGAGACCCAACCCTGATGTCCTCTATCTGAGAGCACCACAGCCTGCCTTTGCAAAAAAGGGTGGAGGCCTCCAAGGGTGGTGGTACATCTACTAAACAACACTTTTCAAATATAAATTGAAAATAGCTGTTTCCTTCATACTAGCCTCATGATCAAAGCTAGAATTCCCATCTCCTTCCACTCTCTTCCATGACTGTAAACTGCCTGAAAATGTTTGTTTGATTAGACTTTGTGGTTTCATTTGCTGAACATCTGTAAAACACTTGTGTTTAAAACCCTTTGAAACTTCTTGCCTCCTTCTCAAATTCTTGCTATCGTACTTGAATTGCCTCAATTTTGTTGTTTTGGTTTCTGTTGAAGCAAAGAGAAATAAGGGTTTTGAAAACCATAAAATCATGTGTGACCATATTTTTAACTACATCTCTCCTCCACCTCTGTCACTCAGGACACAAGCATGGTGCAATCAAACTGTCAATAAAGTGCACTATTGTGCTGTGAAACATCCCTAAGACAATAGCTGGTGATSCTGATGGGGAGAAGAGATGCATATCCCAGGAAACAAGGAATGACTCTAACAAAAGCATAYCTCATGCAGCTGCAGAATGCTTTCCTCTAGCTAGGAGTGCTTTCTGCTCATTTTCTAGCYACTGTTCCAGTGAAAAGACAAAGCTGGTGTGTTGGGTGATGGAAATATTCTCCAGGATGCTTATGTCTGATGTTGACAGGGTTTTGTTGCCTCTTCTGTCCTCTCTCTTGCTGCCTGCTTGCACTCATCCTCTTATGAGAYGGACTTCCATTGTTTTGGTTTACTCAAATTGATCAGCATCATAATTGTGAGCATTTATTGCACATTACAAAAAAAAATTATTTTACAGAAAACAGAATACTTGCATGCTACATTAATTAGTTTATATCAGGTAGTGTTCTAGAGGCTTAAAGCATAGTCCCAGATTGGAGAAATTCAGAGTGTGTGAGCGAATGGTATACTTTAACTGATGCATGGCAGTCTGACCATCTGAGTCTTGCTTTGGAGCAAGTTATCAGTAAAATGTCCTTAAATAATACTGAATTTTGTTCCACATAAAATGAGCATTCACATTTGGAAATTACATAACTGAGTAATCTCAGTGCACTGGTTATGTAGGAAACATGCAACAAATTTAAGAGCCCCCTGYGATCCTTGCTAGGACTAAACAACACAAAAAGTCTCCACATTGGTGCTGTGTTTGTTGCTACTTGCAGCTACTGCAGGGTAAGTGATAGCCACATATTTCATGCCCTTGAAGCTTGCAGGATGCTGTGTTCATCCCTGGGGCTGTGCTTGAGCATGCACTTTTCCTCTCACCCGTGAGATGGGATTCCTGTGATGGGAGCAGTAGAGCTGTTGTTTCAGAGACTATGAATTCACAGTCCCTGTTAGGTCTGTGGTAGAGCGTGGTTTACCTCCTGATGTTTTCAATCACTGCAATGGCCATGCTTTCATTCTCTAGCTGAAAGTGCTGTGTTACTTTCCTATTTTTAACACTTTTCCTGCTGATTTTGTTTTGGCCCCTCTTACTCCTGTCGCTTTTTAGTTCAGTGARCACTTGAAAGGCTGTTTTCCTTCTTGAAGGAGGCCACACAAAACTCTTCCCRTGTGGCACAATTTTATTTTTTCAAACTGTAAGGTAGCATCTTTTGCTTGCTTAAGTTACATGACAAAGTTGAGAATCAGAAAGTTAGGGTAAGGAATTAAAATGTGCCTTCRTAGTGCACCAAGTTCAGTAACTGATCTTTTTGTCTTCACAATTTCACGAGCTTAGTAACACATTTTAATAATCATAAGAGATCTATAAGCCAGCTTGTGAAGTGACATTAGCACAAAGACCATATGGATGATTGTGAAATATCTTGTTGAATTTTTAGGAGTGTGAATTTGTCTAGAGTTATGTCTCCTTGAATACAAAAATAATTCCTCTTCTGTTCACTGTGAAGTCTTAGTTTCTAACAACATAAAGCTTTGCAAACTCTGTTTTGCAGATTTTTAATTCTCTTAAGATCAACCTTAATTATCACATATAGTTCTTTTTGTAAAGGACCTGAGTATCTGCAGTAATCTACATGCTGTCTGTGTTACTGGTGTAATAAAATAATAAATTAATCAGAAYTTAAGGGGTGTGCAACAGAGCAGTTATCAAAGAGCAGCCTTAGTTGTTCTTTCTAAAGTAATTTTATCTGCAGTCCACCCATCTACCTTTCAGAYTTTCTTTACGAGCACACAAATTTCCACTTTTATGTACATATGCCCTTTTCACTATGTGCCAYTTTCAGCTGTTGATGAATTATTGATTTCTCCTGTCACAATTCTTTTGAGTTACAGTGCTCATGACACTGAAAAAGAAACAAGATTCATTATTGTACTCTTTTTGAAATGTGTTACACTCTCTTTATATTTTCTTAATTTCCTGCAAGGCTGTATGAAAGGGGTGTTGAAATGACCATAAGGACAGGACATCAACCCACACCCAGATGGGATAGTTCTTCATGAATTTCAAATAAATTGRAGAAGATAGCAACAGAGTTCAGGACTAAATTTTTCTGTGAGAAATCAGTCCTTCTTCCCTCTGGGTTTGGAATAAGAAATTATATATTAATAAGAAGATAATTATTTTGTTTTTATATTGGGTTTTCAGTTTGCCTTTTGAAGGATATCGTATTTCACAAACCTGCTGCGAGCTAGTTGGGTGTGTTTACCTTGCTTTTACAGATAGCTTACCTGTAATGGCAGCAGCAGRAGGCTAAGAAAACAAGGCAAGAAATGTAAAAATATGAACAGGCTAATAGTTTAAACTTGCAGTCTTAAATATCAGCTTTTATTTAGACTTCCAAGACCAAGGATTTTGACTTAAATAACTTWCATTTTGCTGTTGGGGATTTATTCATCCTGTAGGGTCACTGCCTGCCCTTGGAGCAGTTTTTCTGCCCAGGATCTCCATCCAAGGGCAGAGGCAGCTCTGGCTGCTGGCACTGGGAGCRCTGCTCCAGGTCAGCTCTGGCAGCCTGGGTTTGGCAGAACCATATTGCACTCCAGAGTMATATGTGAGATTGTCACAGCAAGAAGGTGTGAGATGTCTTTGGTCTTTTTCTGTGTTTATCAGAGGCTGGCCTGGGACTTAGAATATGAAATTTAATTTAAACTCTACATTTGTACTATGAGTACTGCAGATCAGGCACTTGCTATCCAAACATAGCTTTGTAAATGTTTATATCTTGCCTCAAATGCTCTGCATCACACAGTTCTATGGTCTGTTTGCCGGCTAGGTAGAAACACAAAAATTTTACCATTTTTGTMATTTTAAATGGAGTTGAATGTTTGCTATGAAGTTCCTGTGAAATTTTGGTGAAAGGGATTTTTTTCTTTTTCTTTTTAAGAACTTCATGAAGTCTATGTTGATTCATATCAATATTAGACAAAATAAATWCATGTATCCTACCAGGAGTAACATAATGCAAACAACTGTAGTGTGTGCCAATAAGTGAATTGAATGATACATTGATGGATACATTAAAAAAAAAAACAAAAACACAAAAAAAGGAATGCATTATCATATGGAAATCAAATACTGAACCAGTACCAGAAGCCTTTTTCGACAAAACTTTCAAGTTTTTGTTTCCATGTGATACTAAATGCCAATTAATATCTGCAAGCAGAATACAATTTTTCTCTGCAGTGAACTTCATAACCATCTTGTCAGAGAAGTAAATTGTTTGACAATCAAATGCAGGATGTGCAGGAGAATTCAGTCCAAGTTTATTGTTGTTTATGTATTCTGCAAATCAAATGATTCTTGGCATTACAGAGAAGAAACTTCAGTAAAGATCACTGTTATGAGCAGATGACATATGTTCAGGTTAGTAACCATGCACCCTTGCAGATTATCTTCAAAATAATTCAGTTTTCTGATTGGAGACAATGGAATAAAAGATAGTGGCATACTTCTTTTGCTTTTATCTGAATCAAGCTCACATCTATCATTGAGCAGGAATTATTTTCATTTCTTGTTCTTAGATCATTTCTATCACTATAATGCAAAAGCTGTTTTGAAGTAATATTTAGGGGGTTATATCTTAGGATATGTAGAAAATGGGATCTCAGAAGTAAGGAGGTTGCTAGTCGTTCCCTTGACTCAAAACAKTCCTGACTTTTTGTCAAATCCACTCTTAAAAAGCTCTCCTGAAAATTTATTCCAGTGCTTGCTGTTCTTTCARTTAGAAGGGTTTTCATACCTTACASATTTTGCCAGTGCCTTAATGTGWCACAGTGGGAAACAKTGYGATATCCTCATCCAAAATCATCATAAATMTTGACCTGGTTATTCATTGTCCRGTCAGAATAGCTTTTATGCCATTCAGTTGATGTCATTCTCATTTGGGCTTCTCTCTGACTATGAACATGTAGGTATGATTATTTGAGGGCTCTTTCTCAACTTCCCYAGGAAATTTATTCCAGGGCTTACTGCTCTTTCAATTAGAAAGATTTTCCTTAAATGTTTTTTCTACCTTGAATTCTCCATGCTTCAATATAACTCTACTGCTTCTCATAATATCTGCTGTAAATCTTAAAAGCAGAATAAACATCCTCTTGAATTTTAAACCTGGTTTTCAAAGAGTTTATTAACCTCTTGCAGCCTGATGCAAATTTAAAGCCAGTTTTCCTTTCTATCCTTCTGCTCTTCTGTGAAATATCAAATGATGCGACACTGGGGTGGAACTCAATGAAGCCCAGCTTGATAACATTTCCTTCTAATTTAATGGGAAACCTTGAGAATCACTCGAGTAGAAGTTTTCCAGAAAGCTGGTCTAGCTCCCATTTTCTGTTGACTGGTTTTGTTGTGCAGCTATTTCACAGCGGTTTCCTCTAGACAAAGTTCCATAGCTTCTTTACGAGATGGGCATGTCAAATACTGCTTTACAAAACTCCAGGCTTATGGCATTTACTGTTTCTTCCCCAGGGAAAACATATTATGGAGTCATAAAAGGAAAAGGGGTTATGTTTGGTGAAATTTATTCTTGACAAATACCTGTTGTCTGTTGCTCACTTTGTTTCTCCTTTTAATTTACAGGTCATCTTTTTGCTAGTGCAGACAATGTCTTTCTCAGATTATGTCATTAGCTAACAACATTTTATGTTGTCCTTTTCAAGATGGTTTCACATCCATCTGTATGGATGATTTATGAATGATTTATGCAAAAAAAAAAAAAGCATTCCCAGAGTTTTAGGAAAATTCAGTTTGAAGTTTGGAATTTATYGTTAATGCTGAAGTTGAGCCCTTTTTGCTCGATGAGCCAGAATTTGTATGTTTGGACTTGCAAATTCCATCCTATGTATGCTTGGATTCAGGCACGGAGAGTTTATATTGGTCATCTCCTGGAATCATTTTAGACACAGGTTTTGTTTAATTTAAATCCACCAGGAATCTGTCCCTCTTTAGTTATTTATTTTTGCCTTTAGGCAGATCTTTCCAGAGTCCTTGATTCTGGGCTGAGTTCAGCAGGTTCTCTGCCCTACTTTTTACAGCTGCTGAGTTATTTTTCTTTGCTGATGGTTTCTTGAAATATTACTTAAATTTCATAGATTGCAAGATGTGAAAATGGACAAATAAATACCACAAAACTATGTTTTCTGTACAAGATGGTCTTCATTTTTGTAAATATTTTTCCGGTTTTTTGGTACTAAAATAGTTTTTAAATAAAAGGATATGGCCTATGGTGAGTAAAACTCTTCARTCCCAAGATCTGGTTGCTAACAATAGAATTTATTTCCACAAATACTTCTTATCAAGTCCTAAACTCAGCTCTATCTTTGTTTGGACTACAGCTATTTTGTCTCTCCTTCATTTTCATGGATTTGAAAAGTCTTATACCAGATAAGGGAATGACAGCATCTTACTGCAGAGCATGTCATCTCCAGATAAGTTTGGGGTTTTTTTTTATAATCAGAAATGTTTGAAATATTTTATTTGAATAGCATGATTTATTGCAATAGTGGCTTTCACAAAGAATTTATTTGTAAATGTTTAGGTAAAATTAATAGACATGTAGATCTCAGCTGTAAGATGTGTATCTATATCTAAATCAAGAAGCTGAGCAAAGGCAACTGAGGTCTGAATCTATTCTGGTTTTAATGCACTGGARCAATCGTGGCCCCGTACAGCTGAGAAATTCAGTGTGAGCAGTAGGAATGACACCCCAACATCTTTCATTAATATCTCCAGTTGGTGCAGCAATGTCATTCTTTCACTTGCCTCTGGAAGGTATGTTCTACTGATGTTGTATTTGATATTATGCAGAAAACGTCTTCTCCTTTAAGTGAACATTTTTGCTCTGGCCAAAGAAATAATTGATTTTTTTTTAATTGGTAAAACTGAGCAACAAAGAAATCCAACAGCAATCTTTCCTCTCTTACTGCATCTTTTCAGATAAGAGACAAACAAGCTCAAGAGCCTTATTGCTAAACTGTTTAAGTGTATCTTAAGCAAGTGCACAAGAGAAGGAATGAAAGCAGTTAGCACTGGAAATTGTAAATTTTCATTTTCATTCTTCCTACTTTGTCTTTCTACTCCCAATCCCAGGGCCTTTAATGTGTCCCAGTGGGAAACAGTGGGRTATCCTTATCCAAAATCATCACAAATGTTGAGTTGGCTATTCTTTGTCCAGTCCGAATAGCTTTGATGTCATTCTGACTCGCACTTCTCTCTGACTATGAACATGTATCCATGATTATTTSAGGGCTTTCTCAAACAAACAAAAACTCCACAGGGCTCCACATTCTCTCTCCATTTCTTCATGTAGTAGTTCTTGCTCAAGAATAYGTACAAACACAAGTAGCCTGTCTTAAAATTATGTCTTGAAATATTTTTCAAATTTTTATCAATCTGTCAATATTTAAATGCTATTTTGTAGTACACTGTTTATGAAATAGCTTTTGGGGTTTGTTTTTTTTTTCTTACTGGAGTATAATATGGACATTTTATCAGTAGGTACAATTGTTTTTTTAATAAAAAAGGCCAAAAAGAGATACTTTTCTTTTTCTTATTTCTGTAAGCATTTTTACCCAGAGGAATGTTAACCTTGCTGTTTAAATTGCAGCTTTTACTCACAGTTTATTTTTTCAGTTTTCTCTGSCCAGAATTATTTATGGAAGTAATGCGGAGGAGGTTTTTATGTCCCTCATTAGGTTTCTTACCAGTCTGTGATYATGTTTACTTGTCCACTATGTCTTCAAACCATTTTCTTTGTAACTGTCTTGTCTGTGTCACAGAAATTCTACTTTGAAAGCTAAAATGTTTTTGTTATACAATAACTGAGTYTCTTTGTCTAAAAATGTCAAAGAGCCACGTTTTCTGTTGCTGAATATTATCGTAATGCCAATSCCCTTCCTCCTCCTTTCTCCAGCTATACAGCTTAAATTTTCAGGCTTTGTTCACTTGTTCACAAGGGAACCTTTTCCTTCCCTTTCTCCCSTTATAATTATTATTTTTGTCTGTGTTCTGATCCCAGCCTCATTGAAACTGCAYGCAGCAGTGGTGGCAGCTGTGACAGGTGCCTCTTTGAAGCCTGGGAAGCAAATGCATCTAATGAAAGGGCTTGAACACCCTCTCTAAAGGTGTTTGTGRATCGATTCGAACAATTTCATACTTTTCCCATCCCTGTGCTACCCAGTGTTTCTCTTAAGCTCAGTTTGACTTCGTTGCAGAACTTCCCTCCCTCAAGAGATACCGGCTCATGCAGAGGTCAAAGCATCTTTGTGAGAGGAATACTTCAGACCTACCGTGCGTGTGGTTTGATTTTTGACACATTTCAGATGCAGCCTCTCTGAAAAAACACCAGTTTTCTAGAAGTGCCCTAACATCMGATCTTTCCCAGATAATGGGAAAAGCAATCACAAGTTTGTTGGCCAAACAAAATCATAATTGTTGTTAGTTATTTTTTCCTTCACAATGATGACTTAATGGAATTTAAGTTTCTTTTAATGAGGGAAATACATATGTTGATGGTCTAGARAACCCATCAAAGGCTTGAATCTGCCATGGTCAGTGCCTTGGTTRTACACAAGATTTCTTATTAATATCTGTATAGTTCTTTTCACTGCACAATCCAAGTTCATCAAAAGAAAAAACCACCCCGGTCTCACCAGGTTTCAGTGCATTTGTTCATTGGTTTTGGCTGCTCTTCAGTATGATGGCAGCACAAGCTGCAGCAAGCCTTGCMCCTATTTGCAGCCAGATTTTGATCCTTTCAAGGCCTTCACAGGTTCAATGATCTCTCCCTAAATCACAGTGGAAGTTCAGCTTATAGTTACTTATGCAGTCCATCTCTCCTTGAAGGTTGAGAATTACTATCCCCATTTGGTAAATGGGAAATTGGGGTTGCATTAAGTGTTTTGTGTAAGGTAGGAGGGAAAATGGGTGAGAGTAGCCAAAAAGAAAGTACACGTGTTTAATTATTTTGTGTTTTGAACAGGATATAGACTACAGGGTGAGCTTTATGCATGTTGATTGGTTTCTTTTTTTCCCTATTTTGATACTCTTAAGCATAAGAAAAATAACATTTAAACTAACATCTACTTTCCATTCTCTTGCTCTCTGTGTTGTATAAAGTGTCATAAAAATTAKCAAACTTTTCTTTTGTTTAATACTTTATTATTACCATTACTTATTGCAAGAATGTTGTACCTTTACCCTTCTTTTCTCAGATTATTTATTTTTGTGTATATTTTTGCATTCTATAGGTTTCTGAGATCTAACTAACTCAGTATCCCTAGTACATCCCTGAGAATATTGCAATTATCCTCATTTTTGTCACGTGCAGTGTGTGTGTTTAGGTATATAAATATTAACTGAAAATATTTTCATGTTCACCTCTGGGGAATTRACTGCCACCCCGAAAAGAGAGTTGTTTTTATTTTTTAAGATCTTTTGGCTTTCATTCCTGGTTTCCAAAAAAAAAAAAAAAAAATCCAGCAGCATCTAGAGTGCCAGAATAAGCTCCGTTGGGAGAGTTTTATCCAGAAATGCGTTTTTGTTTCACACTTGTTGATTTTATCAAGGTTAGTAATGCTTTTAGGTAATTCCAGAGTTAAACACTTTCATTTCCTCTTAACCAACTGAAAATTATCAAAACTATGAGTAGTTAGGTAAACTTGCTCTATTTATACTCTTGAATTTATGGAGAAGGTACCTACATGTGAGAGGTAAATAGGGGATGGGATGCAAAAAGGGAGAGAAATTAAAAGTGCAGGTTGCAATGTACAAAAAGAAGCACATAAAGCCATTTCCTGGGGAGAAAATGAGGGAATTTTACAAAGTTTGGCTGCTGCCTGAGACCTCTTTGCCAGACTATTTGACACAACTAAAGAAACTCATTTCTATTGAAATAGACAAAGTCATCTTGTRAAACTGGGAGGAACCCGTATCTGAAAGACAGTGCCTCAGCTTCTCAGTGCSTTAAATGTAGTAAATAATTTTCTGACAGAGCCAAATAGGCACACGACCTGTGAACAAAAGAACGGGGTTTATTTTCCCTGAACTAGATTGCTTTGCTCAGTGAGGCCTTATTCAAGCTGTAAAACTGGGTGAAAATTACCTCTGGTGAACTTGGCAAATTCTTACAATATTAGGAGGAGTTTTCAGCCATTTCAAGAATTTAGGAACAGTATGTAACTTGACAAATTTGATCTACCTCTAAGGAGCCCAGAAATATTAGTGCCTGATCCTCAAAAACTAATGCAAACTTCAAAATAGTTTAGGATATAGTTGCTCTTTAGTTCAAATACATTAATGAAAGGCCCTAATRATGTAGAATCTGAAGTAAAGTTGTCTTTATGTATTTCAGTTGATTTGTATCAAAACCTTTATATAGGCTTGCAGTGACTGSAACTGAATTCAGAAGTTCAGAACAGGATACAAAAGTAATAAATCTTATTCGTTCTAACAGATTAATCCATTAATAAACATGTCTAATAAAAAAATTCTGATTTTATTTACATTTAACCATTTTTTTAAGTGGAACCTATAAGTTGTAATTGAATTATTTTGTCATAAATTGAAAAAAAACCTTTGTCCTTCTTTTGAGATGGATTTCTGTTTCATGCATAGGCATGTAGGGTGAGGAAATCATGTTCCCCACAATACACACATGTTTTATATATTCTGTTTATTCTGTATTGCTTCGCTTTAGCCGGGGAAGCCAGGCCACACAGGATATGGTGAAAATATCCTAGCTTGAAAAGCTTTAAAGACTTCTAAAACCTATCCATCAGGCCTTTTACTTATTTTTATGTTCTTTTATGGTCAGGTGCATGCTTGAGGCAGGCAGAATAAGCATTAAAGTGTCATGCAATAGTGGATATCATGATAGCGAAGTTCAAAGTATGTGCCATGGTGGTGTAGCCTTGGATAATGCCCATTGTAAAATATATTTTACATGTTTACAAACTAAAATTCTGCAAATGCACAGAAAGAGATTTTTACAGCTATCTGCTTCTTTTCTCAAATGATTATCTGTRTCTGTATAAAATGGTTGTGAAATGGGGTTAAGATTAGTGGTAGAGAGGGAGTCCTGACCCWCCACGGGATGGTTTCTCAGTGGAACACGATGAACACGTTGTTAATCTTGTGTTCATTTAACCTGACTTTTCCAAATTTTCTGTTCCTGTACATTAACCAATCACTGCTTTATGAACCTTAGGAATTAGCTTGCATTTATTGTTTAGAGATAGATTATTATATCTCTCTAAAGCCATTTTTTAATATGGCCTTCTAATATGAAAGCTATATAGATGGTAAAAAGCAGAATTTTAAGAAAGTTTTGATTTAGGCAGCTTATAAAGCTACTCCAAAATACCACTCAACATGAATAACCAAGATAGTTCTATCCGAGTGATCAATTCTATTTTGAGCCTAGAATACCCTTTTTCATTTCCTTTGTGGTATATAAAATGTAAGTCATCTGGGTTTCATCTCAGACATAAAAATGGGAACACCATTTGAATTACAGTAATTTGTTATTTTTTTAAAAATTTAATAATTTCAAGAGTCTTTTSCTTGTATGTCATCAAACTTAGGCCACTTAATAAGCATACTTATTCTCTAGATTCTTTCAAAAGGCTTTTTTCAACACCAAAAAGGAGAAAAAGAAAGTGGTGCATCATAATGACCAGACAGAAAATGCTGGCATAGTTTAAATCTAAGTGGCTTCTTTCAAGTGTATAACGCTTTAAAGTCCCAAGAATATTTCTTGAATTTTCATCTCTTAGTGTAAGTATCTCAGTGCTTCAAAACTGCCTCCAAAAATCCATCTTTCCCTTAACTTTTCCTSTCTCAGAAGGTTGAACAAGGTCTCTGAATGACTTTTATCCARCAGTCAGTAACTGAGTCTGCTATGAAGATAATTCTCCTATTCCAGTACATGATAGAAGCATTATTATTTGAGATGCTCTAACAATTTTATATGTCTTAATACCAAAAAAAAATTATTTTTATGATTCCATTTCAAAATCTCTACCTTACTTCACTATAAGATTAAAAATACAAGCAGAATGTACTAGGACACATCCTCTCTCCTGTAYTGTTCCTATTCAGAAAATCACATCTTGCCCTTCATCTGTGTTATCTGGATCTCTGGGACACTCTRCTTTGTTTTGATTGGATTTCATTGGAACTATCATTAAATTCTTCAGTCAACTAATCAAATTGATTACTCACATGAAATGAAAATTATTGCATTTGAGATTGAAATGGATGGYTCTCTTGTCTTAGCACACAACTAGATGCATAATACAAAAATATAAATAAAAGTTTAAGTTAGTACGTGAAAGTTCTAGTTATGGCATAGAGACATAATTTGTACACATAGTTTTGAATTGTTATGCTTGAGTCTCAATTAAATAAACTTGCAAAAGGCTGAACAACAGCATTTTCTGTCTAAAATAGGAAATAACTTTTTTCCTACACCCAGACTCAGACTTAACTTTCAGTCCCTAAAAGTACCTTTTCTGTTTCCAGGCAGAGCTTCTCCTTTCCTCCAAATGTTATCTATTTTTATAATGCTTTGAGTTCAGAAATAGATGTTGCCATTTTATCACCAGAAATAGAATTTTTAAATGTTACTACTGTGCGAGGTATGACTGACAAGTCTCAGCCCTRAATAATTTTAAATTCACTTCTTTACTCTTTAAGAATGATGTCATACATATTTCTTAAATGGTATTAGCAAGATTTTTTGTCCCCCTTATTGATAATCTACATTAAAGCAATGGTACCMCAATATTATGAATTTTCACTGCATCTGACTGCTTGCCCTTTAAAATTAGAGTCATGGTAGTGAAGTAACTCCAGTTGTTGAAAAGCAAAAAATAATGCTTAATGATGCTGATCATACTATGATATATGGAGGTTGAGAAAAAATTTGGAAGTGTTAATAGGAAGCTTTTTCGTTCAAAAATACAGGCATTTAGAAACAGTAGATAAAACTGTGGCAAATGCCTATTTCTATTAATCCCTTTTTTTTTTAAATACAACTTTAGTGCTTTTTACTTGATGTGAAAAAGCTTAACAATGCCACAGTACAAAATTCCTATTCATATTCCAAACTAATTAACATATTTCTTGTGCCTGTATCTTCTCACAAACAAAAAGAATATTGGCAAGGCTGGTTCATGGAGAGATTACAGAGGAGGAAAAAAAAAAAAAAGAGATACTGCGCATTCTTTGCCCAGTGGTATCCTGCACAAGTCAAAGGTATACAACTMCAGCATCTGATAGAAAAGACTGAGGATGGGTAGGAAGATCAAAACAGTCRCATCATCAAAGGGCAGCCAAAGCGGGAGCAGCTAATTGCTGCACGTCCCCTYGCACTGCAATTAGTGACAGCAGCAGTGACTCTCCCCACAGCCCCCAGCTCATCTCACTCAGGGGCTGCATCCCATCGTGCAGCCAAGGCAGAGCTGGGGGCAGGAAGATGTGGAAGATGCTTGCAGGAACCTGTGGTTCTTAAACAACTYTAGTTTGTTAATTTGGCACACCCACGGTAGGGTGTAAATCCTAAATGCAAATCTGGGTCTTCAGCTTCTGGCTTTGTTTTGAAAGCTCTTTTGTGTTACTTCCATATGATAATTGCATTTATTCAGACATTTATTGCCACAGCTTTTACATTTTTCAATGCTAAATATTGCTCTTTACCACCAAGGGACAGCGTATTTTTAGAGATTAACGTATTTATTCACACAATTTAGATTGACCCTAGTGAGAGCCTTCTGAAATTTGCCAATATTTGCAAGGCTGATTTTTCACTTTACTCACYACCAGGAGTGGGTAATGATAGCAACATATGCCACCAGAACCTTTGGAAGCACTTATCCAGTATCTTTGCAATGCACCCAAAGGTGCCTCAAAGGAACTGTCCCAAGAGGCCTCCTCAACCATCCTTCCCAACAGCAGCTTTTCACTGATCCTGTAACACTTGTATCCTGTAGGGGATTGGATTTTTGCACCCAGCAGCAGCAGTTARAATCCAGCTTGTAGGAGAAAAAGAGTCTCACAGTTTTTGCTCATATAAATCACTTCAGTAGCTCAAGGATTAATGCTATATGTGTTGAAGATGGGATCAGACTCAAGCAAATGTGATGTGCATATGTAGGAGTTTAAAAGCCTTTTTCTTACTGATACCTGTGGCCCCTGGTTCAGGGAAAAACACCAATAAGCTGTGGTGTCACAGGSACTACCTTGAGCACAGCTGATGCATGTCATAAATTTAAAGAACAGATGCAGGCAGGACACTGACAAACCTAAATTACTTTTTTTTTGAGAAATAGGAAGCTGAGCATTTGGTGTGCTAAGGTAACAAAGCAGAAGTTCAAATCCATCACCCTYATAGCAACATGATCCCTTTGGCAGAAAGCTCAGTTACCCTGTGACTATTTATGTATATAATAATGTTATTCTTGGACTACAGACATCAATTCTGCTTCTGTGTGTGGATTATCTGTTAAATCCTCCAAATTAATCCAATGGCAGCAGCTGAGAGAGCCATGGTGCATCAGGACTGCCATTACTCCGAACAGCTTGTTTGTGTGACCCTTGACTTTTCCAAATATGTCRCTGCTGTGTCTGGCCACATCACTCTCAAACAGGTCCTGCACAGACTCTGGAACTCTTAGAACGAGCCAGTCCACTCCATCCCATAGCTCCTTAGAGCAGCTCTCCAGGATATCTTTTTATTAGTGTAATGACCATTCTCGAACCTTTTGTTAAACTGTAAGAATTTAATTTCTTTTATTGCTTCACAGCTGGAAGCAAGATATGTATATAATGCAAGACACGTAATGGTTTGGTGTCAGCAAAAGGGTTTGGTTTTGAATATATGCTATAACAAGGTCATATATTTTGTGAACAGTAGTACAATGGAATATCTTTGGTGACTCAAAAGTGGGATGGTATCTTCCTTAGAAGAACTTGTTAATACGTATTTCAGTTTCTTACTTAAAGCTGGAGGGGAATGGAGCAGAGGTGCATTCAAACTATATTGCTGTTGACTAATAGTCCAAACAGATGTAAGATAGACCTCTCATAAATGTGGGATTTCTGCAGCATTATCCATTTCCCAGAATAGAAACCACAAGACAAGGASGTTGTATCAAAGGCAAGAGTAGACCCTGGACCTTTTGAGTGCCAACAATGTACTTTATTTACAATACCATCCTGCTTCAATGGAACGATATTCATTATTATCATCTCTGTAAGTATTCACACCTACATAGTTGCTTATTGTGTGACTGAATATGCATCTTAACATTTTAACATTTTCTCTTATGTGCTCCCTAGCAAGTAGTGAAACACTTTTGTATGGCATTTCTGACTTAAGAAAGTGATGGGGTCATTTATTTAGCAGATGAATATTTGGACTGACCACAGTCTCAAAAGTTGCACTGATTTTGTATAAGGGCTGAATTTGGCTATGTGATTAAAATTCTTTTACCTCTGACATGAAAGTTATTGGAAATGAAGTATCTTAAAAGAAAAAGGGAAAATATTTMATTTTAAAAGCTAATAAYAAATATTTGCCTGRTTTCTTCYTCATTACATGGCTAAATATTCACCCAAAATAGACAAGCACTAGCTATATATCTATAATGAAAACTGTAAAATTTTAATATCAGTCTTATTCATCTGGACTWTTCATGTGGAGAAGACACAAAAGGACAGTTTACTCTTGTCTGTTGATACTTTGGGAATTTCTAAGCATATATAGCATCATACTCAGATGTTTTCACTACCCTTGGGAAGACAATAAYGCTCTCCACCCTTTATATATTTATTGTTCACTGATTAACTGCTGTAAGAATAAGAGTGACACTGAACATGCTCATTTAGAACAATTTCCCTGGAGCTTTTTGCTCTATGCTTTATATTCCGCAACTTTACCTACATCTGCAAATACTTTCCTTGATGGCCAACATATCTCTGCATGTGTTCTTGCCTTCACTGTAATCTTTCTTCTTTTCTGTAATTAAGTAGGTCATCATTCACCACAAATAACTGTTCCATTTCCCTGATTCTTTTCATGTACCTCTGAACTTGCAAGCAAATTTCTAAATAAATTCCATTTAAAATGTAGATTTCTTGTAGAAAAAAAAATCCTTTTATTTTTCTTTCCATATATAGACAGAGCTAGAGTAAGGAAAAGCTTTTAAGGACAGAATGTTCAGGTGCTTTTTTTGCGAATACATGAAATTTGGGGGAAAGGTGGGGAGGAAGATAAATTTGCTTTTGTTTTCAGAAAATATGAAGACAAATTTTCATCTGTGTTTCTCATGGAAACAAAGAAAATTGGAACCAACTTCCATAGCTGGATAGAGTGAATGTGGTCAGTCTGTTGTCATCATTCAAAGACTGTTTTTTTCTAGTTTCCTTTAACCATAACGTTAATTTTGTGAGCAAGTGGTTATTTAATGCATTTRTTTTACTCAGCAAAAATACAAGCTTATTAATTTTTTAACTATTGCTGTGGCATCCCTTCAGAAGGTTAAAATGCTAAAATAGCCTTGATATAAATTTGATTGTTTATGTACGGATCCTGTTTTATTATTAATAAAATCCATTGTGAACTTTCTGAAAGCTATACAACCATAGAAACTTGAAAGACTGTGATGTGCTTTGACTTTTAAAAGTAAATTCGGAGAAAGTGTGGGTAGTGTTTGAGATTTGAGCAAGGCTCTTGCYGTGAGGGCATGCCAGATACATACTGACACATTATGCAAATTTGTCTTTGTGATTTACACTCTTTAATGACCTCAAGATGCTCCAGATTTACTTTTAGATGCACATAGACAATAAACTAAGAATGGTACATGGATGAAATTAGGCCAAAAGTCAAGATATATCAAAGCAACATGAGTGACAAATATGAAACAGTCAGGCAGCATCAGCCTTCCTAGATGTCCAGCTATGTTGAACCAGTATAAATATTTGATGTGATAGAAAAAAAAAATGCCCAGCAGCAGCAATATTTTCCTTAAGGAGGTAAAGTCCAGCTGTTGTTTCTTCCTGCCTCCCAAGCATAATATGCAGTGGCTTTGCATGGTCTGGGTGAATGAAAGCACAGAAATGTCCAGAACAGACAGGAAAGAAGGGAGATATTTCAGTTCATTAAAATAAAGCTTTGTTATGTCATTTTTCTACTGCAATCAGAAAAGCTCGCTGTTTCAGATTTAAATAGTGTGCTCGCTCTCTCTGTAATGATTGTTGCTTAAATGGTCTTAGGGCAGGAAACAATTTCTAAATCTCAGAGATATAAAATAATTTTCTGGCCATCTTACTTTTACCATTATTAGGTTTTTAAATGGTTATGAATGAAGATTTGGGGATAAACCCTCTATTATCAGTAGTTAACAAAATGCTGGAGAATGGTGTGCATACCTAGGTTACTTATCCTAATATAGATAATCAACTAAAATATTATATTCTTTGAGCTGAGAGCTATTTTTAAAATAAGTCTCTTGAAGCAGAAGATGTTTTCCCATTAAATTCTGTATTCTTTTTGTTAAGTCAGGCAGTTCAGGCAGAAATTATGGCTGTGGTTTTACCACTGGAATACAAAAGCCCTGCAATCTGGACCATTTTCAGGTCCTGTCRAGGTGTTGGGTCATAACCCAGAGAAAGGACAGTGAAGGAAAGCACCCTCAGTTCAAGAAGCTTTCATGTTCACCTGAGCAGAAAAATTTCACTTTCCACATAGCCATTGTACAAATCCAAGTTCAAACTAGGTCAAGACTGCAAATGACCATAATAATTGATATTTGTTTTCTCTCTATTTGTTCATCCATAGCAGATTCAACATATCAGTAGAACAGCATGAGGAAGCTGCTATCTATAAAGCCTCTGTTTTGTGGCTAGGAGAGATCAGTTSTCACAATTAACCAGGAAATACCATTTGGAAGCTCTAGATTGACTTGGGACTCCTCATTAAGGCTCACTTTAAATGCAAAGCCTTTYTGATATTCTGTGAGCCTGGGAATGTCCTCACATAAATGAGCCAACTGAGTTTTGAGATGTGAAGCAGGAGCTGACACAGTAACTTTGTTCTAATTCTTATTCTATACACATGAGCATTAACTGAAATGTAGCAACAAAAAGCTATTGCTACTCACACCTCTAAAGGTGCTGTGAAAATAAAATTACATCATTTGATTTCTACTACTGTCCTCAAAACAGGACCTCTGTCACTCTGAACACTCTCAATCTTGAATTCCCATTTCACAGTTTATCCCCCTTAGTCAGGTCAAGAAAAATATTTTTAATCTCCCTTTTGATCTCTCTATCCCTATGGTAATGCATGATGGAGGAATTGATAACTCATGAGGTAGAGGTAGAATTGTAACTGTCAATAGAAGGACAAGGACAAGTTTGTATGGATTTTTGATGATGGGATTTGTAGGATATGTGTTTTAGTGTTAGTTTTACTTTTGAGCCCATGGTTGTCATTTTTGGGTTTGGGRAATGAGATGAAGCAAAAGAATGCTGAAATATTTTTTCCAAAGAAATGATTGGAAAAGTGGGAAATAAATTGTGCATTTAAAAACTTCATAAGAGTAGTGAATATTTCACAGTATATGTAAGAAAATTGATTACATGGCTACTGAGTAACAGGCATTTGTGGGGACCACAGAACCTTATTCAGCAGCAGCTCAGACTGGTTTTGTGGGCATTGGTTCAGCAGAATGAACTCMAATCCAGCACTTCTGTTATCTGTACTTAGGTTGCTAAAGATTCTGTTGTTTTGTTTACTGTTTTTCCTCAGTCTTAATTCAATGAAAATAGCCTTGCTCATTTTYAACAGCATATTGAACAAAGTTTTTGTCAATATTAATTTTCCTTTAGGGAGGCCAATTCCCTATTTGATTTGTTTGTTGAAATATTCAGAAGCTGTCACCCAAACCCATTGCCTTCTCCCTTTTTAGCAATGAGCTATCCAGTGCAAAGTGTTGAAAGCTGGGTGATTTCCTTTCATCCAGATTCTGTCCTTTTTGTGTGGAATGTGGCTATATACTTATAAAAAAGAGCATCATGGCCACCCATTCCCCCTCAGCTGCAGGAATAGGRTTAAGGAATGYTTGAMTTAAGTATGTTGGACTTCAGTGTGGTCCTTCACTGTTTATGGGCTCTGTAGTCCAATTTCTGCRTKTATGYACCATGKGTACCTGTAAGGCCAAGCAGTCAAGGTGACTGATACTGGGAAATATTTTTATTATGTATGATGAAAAGAAAGAGGGAACCTGGTTTAAAACAATGATATAGATCACGGCTTGCTGAAGAATCAAAACAAATTCTTTAGGAACTGCTGTTGAAAAAGGTGAGATTATCTTTGAAATTCCTGAGTTTTTAATGCTGTCCTACAAAAACAGTTCTAAGGAATAGAAATAAATATGGAATCGTTTGTCTGTAATGCTGCTCATCACTAGACAACTAACTTACTTGAGAGAGATGAATCATCTATCACATCTTGAATCAGCACTCTCAGGCACATTTTTTTTATTTTCTATATCCATCTATAGCATGACACATCTGAAAATCATCAGGACTGTGAATGGTATGGCAAATAGACCTTTAATGAGATGTGTCAGAGCTGCTATCACACAGCCTGGTTAGAAAATGAGCACATTCAGCATACATGCACACCGTTTTTTCTGTAGTAATACTTTATCTACATGTCTCTGCATGAGGGTGYTTTGGCTGGGGAAAAAAAGGCCAGCAATGGTATCCTGTTTATTTTTTAAATCTGTCTAGTGGATGTTTGGTGTATTTTAGGGAAAAGCAGAAGAGCTAGAAGAAAAAAAAAATCTTGTTAATGAGATGTCTTTGAAACTCATTTAGCTTTATTAAACAAAAAGGCCTAAATATGTACAAAGTTCTGCACTGTGACTTACACAGAACACATTGCATGTTAAAAGCTATTGTCCATTTTAATAAACTGCTCTCTTAATAAATGTATACAGTGAGAAATTATTCTATAGATCATTTTTTATTTAATTATTTTTATTAGAGAGAGTTGGGGATATGCTGGGTTGTGTGCGAACAGAGTTTAATTTCTGGCTTTTTGACAGTCTTGAATAATAATGGGAAAGATAATYAGAACAAGAACCTAAAGTCAATGAAAATATTGCCAGTGATTATAATGGGATCAGAATTCAGTCTGTTTCCCTTTCACAAAATGAAGATGTAATAGTGCTTACCAGTCTCACATGGGAGTCATAAGAATGAAAACATTACAGYAAAAATAATGTGGGTCAAGTTATTACTAGGAAGATATGTAATAGGTACCTAGTTATGACTGAGAGATTCAACAATCAGATCAGGTTACCAAAATCTTTTGTTCCATGAATTAAATGGTGGAAATCTGTGGAGTTTCCCTCAAAMTATAATTTAAAAATTGTAGAAAACTATTGCTCATTCAGGGCCAAAACATAATAACAAAAGTATCACACTGACTACTGCAAAACTACAGTGTGAATGCAGAACAGGCCCTTGGATTTAAATTTTGGTCATGAAAGCAAATGAAAACTTTCTTTTTCTTTGTTTTCCAGAACTGATATTTCTTTTTTAGCCATCTAAAAGATTTATCTCTATTTTCCACACAAACTGCTTAAAATTTCTTTAGGACACCAAGAAAATATTTYCCCTCTACAATGGCTTCTTGATTAAAACTCCAAAGACAAAACATAAGATCATGACCTGGATTAAGTAGTAAGCCTCTATCCTTCTTCAAATCAACATGAAAGAGGAAAGAAAACATTAACATGTTTATTTTGAGTAACAAAATATGAACATGAAGGCRTTTACCACAACTGCCTTTTGTTGTGAGGAGAAAAAAAATCACAACATCTGGGACTAAATTTTTTCAATTATAGTGGATTGGAATATACAGTCAAACTGAATTCAATAAAATGGAGAACAGGTTTCATGACAGCAGAAATGAGTGAAAGGGAGAAATCTCAAGCTGAAAAGCAAAGAATATGGCAAAGCAATCGTTCATAAACAATTTTTTTTTAAAAAAGATGCAATGTTCATGCGGTCTGTGAAGACGTTTTCCAGATTGTATAATATTAAGAAGTTTAGAATGCATTAAGAATGCAYTTTACACACTCCAAATAAGTTTTCTTTTTAGGTTACCATGGTGTTCCTTTACCTCTTTGGTATAAAGTAATATGAACATTAATTCCTAATTAGAGAGGGAGCAAGTGTTTTTATTTCTGTTTCTGCACTTTAAAAGCCTATCTTTATATTGCCTGGAGGAAACAAGTGTGGAGAATATGGATAAGATAGACTTCTAGCAGAGGGATTTGTTAATATGCCTAAAGAAATAAAATTAAAACCCAAAAAACCACACCTAATTTTCCTCTCCCTATTCATCTCTCAAGGGATTTTGTGACTTCTTTGGTTTCATCTTGGTTTTCCTTTCAAAAGCAAACTCAGTGAATTTCTCATAATATTGCAGTAAGATTTATTTAAATATTTACATAAAATTAAGGAATGGCAAATGAAATAAGAGTGGTCATCCAGGCTTGAAGTCCTTTGCCAATATTTGATCAAGTTCAGGTAGCCAAGCTCTTCAACATTTTCTAATGCTGAAAAAAATATAATTACAGACACTGTTTCTRGCGTCATCAGAATGAGAAAAATAGTTTTAGAAGGATGTCTGTACTTTCTGTCATGTAAAGTTCCTGTAAAGTTCTGTATGTTCCTGGATTGATGAGGACATTCTGAGTCCCTCCGCTTTCCCTGGGAAGCCACCTGGGAGTGAGGGTCCCTCTTAGAACGCAGCTTGGAAGATCAGGAGGGGAAAAAGTGCAGAATAATGAGCTGGTCTTACTCATAACATCTTGCTGACACCTGGTTAAATAATGGAGTTGCTTATTCAAACCAGAAGGAAGTRCTTTGTTTTTAAAACTTTTATTGCTTAAAATATGTAAACTGTTGCTGGAGGATGCTGTTGATGCTGAATGCAGGGGCTCAAAAAGGGATTCGGGGAAAAACAAAAAACCCTCATGGAAGGTTCCCCTCAGGATACAGCTGAGATTTCTCATTGTCAAAAGCTGCAGAGTACTTTGGGATTGCACCCCATTTAGCTTGTATGAACACTACYCAAAATCACACACAGTTTCCACAATTTAAAAGTGAGGCAGCACATTTTGGTCCCTTTTTAGTCTCTCTGACTCTCTGAGTACATCTTTCCAGCAAATGTCATATTTMTCTTCCAGGAGATTAAATAGAGCATTCAGGGCAGGAGGAACCGTCCTTCACCATCCTTCTCTGTTATCCAGGCAGGTTAACTTGTCTGGTCTCACTGTCTTTGACAGCTTTGGGTGGGTTTTTTTCCTCCCAGAGAACTGAAGATCAGTGTGCTACTAAAACATCTTAATAATATGGGATTGTGAAAGGCAGTGCAGTCTTTCCTTTCACACACAAGGGCAGATAAATCCTTGAAGCAAGGAAAAATCTTCTTCAAAAATTTATTCTCAGGAAAGACTTAACCTTCCTTTTTGAATCTTGAATTCTTGTCAGTTTTGCTTCACTATTGGTCCCTGTTTCTATGGCAGTCTCAAATACAATCTTTGTTAAGATACCACCCAAACTTCCTTCTTGCTTAAATTAATCCATCTGTTATTGTTACATTTCTTTCTGTTTCAAGCCTGAATACACCTGGCTACAGCAGCAGGGCTGGGTTCTTACCCATTTCGTAGTTTCTCCTTTGTTTTTCCATTAAGAACTATTGTTATGATCTCTTATCTCTTCTACTTTGTTTCCTTTTGATTTTATCCTTGTGAAGCTATGAGAKTATCACACAAATCCACTCAGATGGGCGTGGTATTTATAGGTACTGATATAAATATTTGTTTATCTGGCTCTACCACCTTATTAAAATAATCTGAATTTTGGCACATTTCACTTGGGTTTGCAACAAAGAAATGAGAGCTGTGGAGTCAAATTTGTAAAATTAAAGAGCRATGGAAAAAACACACAGCAAAGTCTCCAATGATACAAATGGTAAACAAGGCCGTATTTTTTTAACATACCTTTTAACAAGCTTCAGATCATGATGCTTCTCCAATATAAATAATTTAAAAAGTGCTTTAACTCACAGAAATTGTTTAATCCATCAATAAAATAAAGAATTAGTTTATTTGCCTTTAACATGTGTTTTATATTTTGTTGTTAAATTGAACTAATSAGTTATCCTTTGTGTTCATCACTTTCCCCATCGCTAAAGAGGGGCTAATGCCTTCCTCYTAAAAATCTCGAGACTTAATTTATTAAAAGCAATTTCAGATCCTCAGGCTGAAAGCACTCTAGTAGTGCCATGCATTTTTATTATTACAATATTTGTAATCAAACCTTTTATCCTAGRCGACAAAATGCTCTTCTCTTAATGGAGATTTCCTCCTTTGTTAAGAYAGTTTAGAAAAATAGCAGTCAGAATCCTTGAAGAATTACCATTGCATGTGTTTCTGCCGCAAGGTGGGGATGGGATAGCTGAGCCCATCATTCCACATGTTTGGTGAACGTTGTGTGATGACACGAGTGAGTTAAATGCTAAGACCTTGGCAAATCTGCATATATAAAACAAATGTTTTCATAATATTAAAATTAAGACCATTCTTTTCTCTCAAGATTGCATAATTCCAAGACCATCATCCATCTGTGTATATCCTTTATTTTTTCTTTTCACTTAGTTTAATAGYTTTATTTTGCAACTTAATGTTTTTCCACCAGCAGGTGAAAGCATTCATAAATCTGTCACAAACAGTTGCCAATGAATATTCATATCTGAACTGTCTGACTGCAGTACTGTGACATTTTTATTTGATTCTAGTGGGAGAGCAAACTTAGACGTGCTTTTTATTTCCTAATGTATCCTGATTGATACCTCAGCATTGTGCTGCTGAGCAAGTTAATGTAATTAGTAACCTTAAACTACTAATCTGGAATAGAAAAATACGTGAAATGAATTAAAAGAAAATTCCTGACTATATTTGAAGAAAAGGGGAGCTACAAACTGTTACATWTTTTTTTTCTAGGCTTGGCAAATAACTGGGATCTTTTAAAGCCAAAAGYTCCTACTGTTCAGTCACAATACTTRCCCARTTATTGGRTTGTTTATCTGTAACATGGAAGAAGAGAGGCAGTCAAATATTTCTATTCAGTTTGTCTCAATTATCGTTCCAGTATTTTTTTATTCTCTACTGGCTTTKTTGTTCAGTCTTCAGAAGAAAAGTGAGGGCTTGTAGTAGCTCCTTATAAACCAATGTTTTGTCTGCTGTGTTTAAGAAGTAGCTCTTTTGTCCTTAAAATGTGTTGTACCCCTGACCTAATACTTTGCTTTTGCTTTTTAAAGCTGGTGTACTCCCTATGAGCTCAGTCACATATGACAAGAAAAGAGTGKGTCATTTTTTAATTTTTTTTTTCTAATTTCCCTCCCCCAGCACCAGTCTCTAATCTTTACTTAAAAGGAAGCAAGAATCTTCATCATTTTTCACCCTTTCCTCTCTGGATAGTTTACACATTAATGCCACTTGCACTTTTTTCCTGATCAGACTTTATGGTAGTAGTCAAGGGAGAATCTTAGAAAAGCTGGATTTTTACATCCCATAAAAATCAGTATTTGAACACCTACCTTCCAGTAGGTGTCTTTGGATATCTGAGTATCCATAGTTCCTCTTAATTAGGCAAAAAAACAAAGTTACTGTAAAAGTAGGCAAGAAAAATATTCTGGTGCTGCTTTCCTTCAAGCACTCCTGTGAAATCACCGTAAAAATATGCTCTGCCAGTAATCGGTGGAGAGATAAGATCAAGATTAATGCTTCGACACACTTGAATGAAAGACACAGTTTGCAGCAATTAATTGTATCTGAGTGTGGTTTGAGTCCTTCACAGAGGAAACATTGTGTAGCCCAGGCCGTGGGGTTTACATCACTGACAAAGGGTCCAAATTAGTCTTTTAATAGWAACAGTACCTAGAAATGGTTGGCAGCCTACTGAGATCTTCAGTCGTGAGTTATTATTGCAAAACCATGAAAGTATTTTGAATCTGAGGTTGATGCAATCCAAGTTATGGTTGTGTTTTTCGAGGAAGTCTTCCAGCTGTGCTGCAGGATGTGTTAGCTCTAGTTAAAGAGGTGTGACATGACTTACACCTTGAATTTTAAGTACCATGGGCCAAATCTCAGAATTTATCAGTCACAGGTAATTTAGAGATTCTGAATCATTTATTGAATTAATCTCAATATTAGTAACTTCTCGCTATAAATAAGCCTGAAATTAAAAAAAAAAAAAAAATTAAAATAGTAAATTTTCTTTCTGCCTCACTGGCAGGTACTCATCATCTTGAAGAACCTGGCAGCTGGTGAATCAAACTAATGTTATTCATTAGCTGTTCAGAGGGCTAAGTAAGTTTTTAAAACAGAATTATAGCTACTGGGTCAGTTAGGCGTTGCTGAAAATTAGATCTAAAATTAAATCTGTAAAATCAAAACTACATTCACAAAATAAGACAATGGGATTTGAAAGCTCCCAGCGCCTGGAAGAGGCAAATCAATCCCACTGATATTGCATTAATGCTTGACAGCAGTTTTGCATAACTTAACTGAGAATGCTTATGTGCATGCATTAGATTTCAGGTTTCAGTCATGAAGAATAACAATGTATTTTCTAGAAACAGGTTTATGAATGAATACAAAATATGCAATTCTGCTCATTCCTAGAATGGTGAATAATAAACTTTCCCAGTGTGGAAACAGACTGACATCAACATCATATTTGAGGAATACTTTTTCTTCAGTATGCAATACTTTTTCTTCAGTATGCAATGCTGCTACTCATAGACCAAAGCCCAGAATCATAAGAAAGTAAAAATGTTTAGGAAAAGTTTATCTGATTTGCATAGATTTCAAAGTTTTAAGGTAGATTTACAAATATATGAAATTTGACTCCAACTGAGCAAGATTTGCTGGTGATAAAGTTATTCTCTGCAGAAGGATTTGTCTGAGAAATGGGAGTARATTGTGGTGGAAGGTGATATTTTAAGAAGGATATGATCTTTGTGTAGATCCATACAGATATTCAAGGCAATTGGAGGTGTTTGTTATCTTACTGAAATAACACTGGGCTTTGTTAGTGAGTTGGTTGGAGGGGATGTTTGTTTGGCTGGTATGATTTTTGTTGGAGTTTTTTTGGTTGGTTTTGTTTTGCTTTTTGTTAAATTGGGGTTTTTTACCATCAGCAGGATGGAATTCTATTTTTAAATAATCATGAACAAAAGGAGTTTCTCCCGTGGTAACATTTGGGTCAGGGTGTTTTAACAATCAATTCTGTTTTTCTGATTAGCCTTTGAGAATCTCAAACCTGGTTTTTCCTGTCCTTTTATGCTCTAATAGACCCAGTTAAAATCTGAGACTTGTAAAATATCTCAAAATTATTAGCATCTTMTATAGAATCATGTATTTTGATGACTCTCACTTTAATTCTGTAAAAGAGTTAACAGTATTGATTATTTGATAATTCATTAAGTTTTTCCRGTGCAATGGACCAAATTAATGCTTTCTATATCACACTGGAAAGGTTGATTTCTTAGAACTATTCAGATTATTATACATAGAAAATTAAAAGTATTAGAGAGTCCAGGGAAAAATACTGTAATTTCCAATTCAAACTTGTACAKCATGCCAAATTCCAGTGAATTCCAAATGCAGGTCTCCTGTCTTATATTAAATTCTTATATGAAAAGTTGGGATGCCACTCTTGATTGGATAATTACTAGTCTGATGGTAAGTCCATTCTTCTGTAATAAAATAAGCCGAGCATAGCGAACAAAGTATGATGAGGAAATATTTGTGTAAATAAGTTTCTAGGGTTTTTCTCTTGTGTAGCTATTTGGAGCTCTGCCATTTTGTTCAAGAAAATGTTWGTGAATCCTAAAAGCTTATTGAATGATTTTCCATGTAGAGCAGCAAAGCTCTAGGAAATTAGAGAAAAGACARAAATGAAATTAGAGCAGAGAGATCAAAGTCATGGCAATACTTAATTCATAAGGATACATGCAGAGAAGTCAGGACTTGTTTATTGACTAATACAAGACATAGATTGAACACAGAATTCTATTCTGATGAACCATTGAAACAGATCTATTCCTTTAACAAAAAGAAACAACTTCCAAACATTTAAGTCAAACCCAAGGTGATGTTGTGCACAATGCAAGGCTAGATGGAATTCCAGAGCAGCTTTTCAGCCAAATGTGTGGATGTTGAACCTTACCAGTGCTAGTAAGGAGTGCATTTTTTTTCGGTAACATTTGAATCAACACTACAAATRTACTATAATTTCAGCTTAGTTACTTTTTCCTCTTCTATGTGGTCTGCAAAACACAGGGTGAGTTTTGAGCAGATCCGTTCTGTTCAGCTTCACCAAGCAAATTGCACTGTAATAGCACCTATTTGATCTTTCAGTACCTAAAAACTGCCTGGAGGCTACATGTTTCACTTCATTTCATTGGATCAAAGAGAGGGAAGTCCAGGGTTTTCAAAGCACACCCAGACTCCAAGTGRTGAAAAGTGTTCTTTTGATTCCAACCATCCAGAACAAGCAGAGCCGATTTAGTATGAACCCCATTAGTCACCACACTCTCTTCCATTTAGTAGTCAATGATTTTCTTTCCAAAGTAGTAGGGTTATAAATTTGGCACAGACAGCTTGCTATTACACTCTGTAGATGTTTAACAAGGTTCATATAAATATAGGTTTGATTTTAATTACATCCTGGCTTTATGCACAAATTTTTCCTAGTGAAGAAGCAGACTTCAGTGTGTRGAAGATGTGTTCATTATGTGTTCTCTGCTGCTAATTTGAGATGATTGTGAGTCTCAGTACAACAGAAGTCCAACTTGAATATTGTCATGTAAGACAGTTTTGCACTAGCAGTGGAAGCAGTAGCATTTACTCTCTTTCCTCTGGTGTCTATCCATCTTTAGAAATCAGTCTTGGGAAAGCTCTAACAACTTGTTATGAAAGGAATATGCCAGGAACCATGGCATTCCTGGAACCTGAGTCTGAAAGAAAAAAAGCCATTTTAACCCAGTATAATTTTTTTCAATGAGAAGCTTTATTATTGAGAGAAGAACATTAGAAAATGGCCTTTCCTCTGTTTCACTCCAACCTTCTAAGAAGCGTTTAGATTTAATAGGTGAATTTTCAGTGGTAAGCATTTATGGTGATATTTAAATTAAAACAATATTTCAGACTTTAACTCTGTATTGARAAGTTCAGCCAACAATGTTGTCCTTTAAAAACCCAAACAAATCACAAGAAATTAAACTCCTTTAAACAGCTCTACTTTGCCAGAAAGATGACCTGCATGATCTAATATAGTTTGAGCMCAATTATGTCTGCAGTTCTTTGAGTATATTCACTTGACCTTTYACAGTTACTGTATCATGCAATACTTTTTGGTGGCTTAAATTACATAGGATCCAAAACTAACCAGTAGCTTTCAGGAAAATTTAATATCCAATAAGTTTTYATCAATGAGGTCAAGAACATATTAATACTCTGTTGTAAACATCAATATTTTTTTTATTTAAATTAGTTTGACATTTGCTGGTTTTCTTTTTTTTCTGTGAGCATTTGCAAATGTGCGTCTCTGAGACTATTTTTAGCTGTTTGCTACATTTCCTATCCAGGTTTAGCCTATTTCCATTCAACAGGTATGTGGGTAGACATGCAGTATAACCCTTGCAACAGCTTACTTTGGAAAATAAGTGGTATAGAGGAAAAGTAACAGAATTTTGCATATGTAATTAGACTGAATTAAATAGCTGCCAGAAGAGGATAATTTCCAGAAAGTGAGTAGCAACACCTGCACATCTGAACAACTACTCTTCATCCCACGAATTTCTTGAGAGTCTGATCTAGTTCAGTCATTTAGCAAATGAGTTAATCASTCAGCCATTCCTACTGGCTTTACAAGAGAGGATGACTTAACTGACCTCAGCTATGCAGCTCGAGCAACATCTTGTTAACAACTTATTTCTTTGTGAAATGTGTTCCCTTTGCTTCCTTTTAATCCATCATTCCAACACTGAATTCTCTAGGAGTTAAAAACTGCTACTGAGCAATCACCAAAAAAATACATTTAAAAAAAAAAGCTACTTTTTTATTTACCAAAAAAAAAAAAAWTCTGTGCTTCATTATCTCCCACTTCATCTTAGATGACTCACCCTGAACTGCAGCTATGGTACGGTGTAATGTGTAGACACAAAGTAGCCTCTAATCCAGGCATGGAATTCAGATAAAATCTGCCCTTGTGTTTTYTTCCAGTTTCATGTATCTCTATTCCTCTTGAGTCAGTACATATCTATTTACACACTTGAAAACTGTGTTATGATTTTCTGGACATTGATACAAGATAAAATGCCCCCATTTGGTATGTAAGCAGATGTGTAAGTGCTCTGCTCAGTGTTCAGCTTTGAATTGTTCAGGGATACTCTAAACTGTGCTTCACGTTTTTTCCTTAGATGCTCATGACTTTCTTCAAGGTGTWAAAATTCTTGGAGGCAATGAGTTGAGTTACATTATTAGTTCTTTGCAGACTGCCAGGCTTTACCTAAAATGCTACTGGAAATTTTTCCTAACATAATAGAATAAGGAATTTCTTTTTCCCCCTACCCCATGCAAAATATAAATAAAATAAAAGTATATATTTATATAAATAAATGTAAATAAAATAAAAGCAATGTTCTTTCTTTGGGGTTTTTTATGTCCTTGATCTCTGTTTTCCAATAGTTTCATCAGCTGGGTATGTGTTAAGGCAGACTCTTTACTGAAGTAACCATATACCAATAAGCATTAAAGGTTAAAAGAAAAAAAATAAAGAAAAAGATAATATTGAATTTCAAGAAAATGAATGTGAAAGGTAATATCTCTCTCTTTATCACACTTCAATCTCAGGTTAAATGAAAGCAGATGTACTCTCATAGTCCAGTCTAAAGATCAGTAAGGTCAGCAAGGTCTTTGGTAGTTTCTGTGAGCTTTTGGTCCTGGCTTTTCTGTTACTCCATCTCTACTGCTCTAAGTCCAGGGACCTAGAAAACATTTTGGACCAGAGAATTGTGGCAAATATGTTTTCTACCACTAATTGTAAACAAGTTGTGAAATCACTTCACTSTCCTACCTGCAGCTGTGCAGCACCTTAAGCAAGTGCTCCCAGCATCACTGTGGGACTCAAACAACAACTCTGGGGCTGTGCAAAAGCCTCCCAAACCCAGATCCCAACATCTCATTCAAATGTTCTGACATACACTAGATATAAATTACCTCATATACGAAAAACTTGTATTGAAATTAGAGCTAGGGTCTGTGACAGGTGGGGTCTTCCACAAGCTGATGGAATACATTATTTTATCAAACACATCTTCTTATAATCATAATGCATTTGATTATCAGAAAATATTATCTCCCCAGTTTTATCTGTTTTCTGTATTTAATTAGCCAAGCCAGTGACAAGTCTTTATATTACTTTCTTTAACTCTTTTTTTTTTTTTATCTCCTGGGCAAAGTACTGTATTCTGAAGAAACTGTGTGTKTCTATATGGGCTTCTTTATGTATTAAACTTTAAATTTGCTTTAAACTTCAACCTATCCTCTCCTTTTATAARTATTGCCCCTTTTGCTTCATAGAGGGTTCCATTTAGCACATTTAAGAGGTTATAATTTTGGAATCTTAGGTCAGTGCAGATAGGAATGGCAAACTAATCTKAGAAAAGAGCCATAGAGGGCTGCAGGTCCAGAGGAGTGGACACACCACATCTTCTTGGGAAATGGTGATACCTGGAGAGGGGATCAGAAGAGAAATARTATGGGCAAAGCTTCAGCTAACAGCAAACATTTCCAGCAATGAAAACCTCAATGAGGARGAGACACTGTGCAGTATGAGCCATGACAGAGATGTTTTCAAGGCACTGCAATGTACAGTTTAAGGAACAAATCTTGATAAAAGATTCAAGTGTTGCTCAAGATAAATTTGGTCTTGGTCTTACCTCATAGCATAAATTTAGTGTTGATTTTATTGAAAGCCTTTCAGTCTATGAGGATTATATTGCTGCTATAATCAGCTATACAGCTTGATCATACATGGTGTTCAATAAAGTTTTGGTGCTTAACCTGGTTTACTTAATTGCATTTAGTCAGGTATGTTGCTTGGAATTGCTTTTGTTGTCCCAGTGATGATAATCTCCCAGTGAAAATGTTTGTGAGTAGTGACATATCTGACAGTCATTTTCCATCACAACATGTGAAAGTAGAGCTCAAATGCATGTTTTTCATGCAACTGATTACCCATAAAGTCTAAGAAATACCTGTGTATTTTGACAGGAATGCTAAATCCTCCCCTAAAAGACAGAGCAGAATTCCCAGGGCTGACACATATAAAAAATGTTMTATTTAAATTTTTTTGGTACCTGATACTTTTTTTTTTTTTTTAAACTCAGAGATATTTTAATTTCATCTGAAAAATTATATGCTCCAAARTAAATTACAAGTTAATTTTACAGATGGTTCACATAGAAAGAATATCACTTGACAGTAATTTGGAATATGRTAGCAGAGGGAAAAGAGTTTTGAAATATTTAATCTTCAGAGATTAGTAAAACAAAAGAAAAGCCAGSTATAATGAATGTAGAAACCTAGCCTGGTCATATTTATTACAGAGA
Organism: Malurus melanocephalus; assembly: GCF_030028575.1. NCBI lineage: Eukaryota > Metazoa > Chordata > Aves > Passeriformes > Maluridae > Malurus > Malurus melanocephalus. Next base: position 287,867 of record NW_026623831.1, on the reverse strand, counting down.
AATGGATACACAGAAGAAATTTGTTCATTAGGCTGGACATAAAATTCAATTTGTTGGTGAGACATGATGGTACATGAAAGGTGAATTTCCATATTAAAATATGAACTTTTGTTGAATTTAAGTTACATGTGTTGGCTTTCAAAATTATCACCATGAGTTTAAAAAAAAAATTGTTTCAAAATGATCTTTTAAATCTAAAAAGAGTTAAATTAATATTGTCACAGACTAAAAATGTATATGAATGAGGATAAACATGATGAAAAGATAAGTCCATAACCCAGCCATATATTACAGTTTTGAAASTTAATTGTTTAATAACAGAGTTTCAATCTTTCATTGACATAACAAGATTGCAGTACTAGTTTTACATTTTTAGGGTAGGCATTGCATCCCTGTTAGCRTCCCACAAGGAAAAAGAAGATTTCTATTTTTTTTTTTCTTCAGGTTACAGGTTCAGATTAACAGGTTACTAAAAAAATTAGAACCTAGCTGGCTTAATGAGTGTATAAAGGGCCAACCTTTCTACTTCGAGAAATCTTTGTAAATAATGCGTGAATAATTTTTGTAAATAATGTTTCTTATCATAAATCCACAAATGTCTTTCATGGTTCCAGTTTATTCAGCAGCTATCCTGTAACTGGCTACAAAAATGCAAGGGAGGTTTAGGYTGGATATCAGGAAAGGTTTTTCACCCAGAGGGTGGTTGGGCTCTGCTCCCCAGGGCAGTGATCACAGCGCCAWACCKGACAGGGCTCAAAAGTGTTTGGATGATRCTCTCAGGYMCACGYTGGGATTCTTGGGGGGYTCTGTACAGGACCAAGAGATGGACTTTGATGATCCTTGTGGATGCCTTCCAACTTGGAATCTTCTGTGATTCTGTGATCCAGAAATGCTTACAAAAGTGTGATTCTGGACAAAGCTACCTTRTGGCCCACATTGAGTGTTACAAACTCTCRTTAATATCCATTGATCACTTAATAAACACTAAAACATATGCTGAGATTAACTTTGTGTTTMCCAGGATGATGAAAAACACCTTATAAATATTTTATTTTTGTTAAAGGCTTGCTCTAAGCTGCAGATTGTTTGGGTTTGGAGAAAAAGGATATTGCATTTTTACTTTACCAAATCTTCCTGTAACTTTCAAAGTTGGAAGAGAAAATGTGTAATAAAGTTTACTTTAGAATTTGGGTGCTTTCTCTAGAGATCTATGATACTGGCTTATTGAGAAAATATAGGTTATCCAAGAAGATATTTGTACTTTAAAGTTATTTTGCTTGCCAACATCAGTTTTTAGGGGGCTATAAATTTTAATTTTTAAAGCTCTAKCTCCAGATCCTGTTATTAGGAGTAAGTAGCCTATTCTTTCAAGTTTAAGATGCCAGGGTTATAATTTCTGTACAGATTTTGAATTCTTGGCAAAAATATTGATTGAAAGTGATTGAAATAGTGTTGTTAAATGTTTAGTAATGTTGAGATCAGTCTCCAGTGATACTTTTGTTTGTTTATTGAAGTTGGACRTGCTATAGGACAGCAAAGCAAAGCCAAGTTAAAACAATAAACCTGAATATACTCTGTAGAGAAGAAGAAATTTGGTTTAATCTTTCCTCTGAAAATGTGGGTAGCATGGTACTAAAAAAATCTTTAGTAAAATGGCCAGTGAAATGGCATTTGAGGTACAGTCAGGCAGAKATAGTCTTTGTGTAACACCTGCTGTTTATTTGAGTTTTCGCTAGTTGTGTCTAGCTCTCAAAACACAGTTTCTTCCTAGTTTTGGACAGGTCTCTTTCATCTTTTCTGGAGGCTCACTTAGTGTGTTTATGTACTAATTTGCTGACTGCACTGGCAGKAGGCTTGTGAGGGAGAGCTGGACTCTCCCTAGATTTTTATTGTTCACAGGGCASAGGCTCTGCACTTTTTCCTTTCTTTTCATTGAGATCTCAGATCAGACTGAGCTAGAGGTCCCAAGGAGAGTGATCTCAGAGATGGATGTGTAACTCAAATAATATTGGCGGCCATGACAGTGAGAATTCTTGAAAAAGCATTTGTCTTTAAAGCTCTCAAGTCACATAAATTACCCCAGCATTTATTTAGTTCCTAAACTGTACAGTGAATGAAACAATGTTGCATTGATAAAATGAAAAACAATAAATCAGGGTGAGATGTCTTGAGAACCATGAGTAATTTCCAATTAAATCACTTAGAAGTGCAACTTCTAAGAGGTTTCCTTTGAGAAAACAAGATTTCTCTTACATTTTTAATGTTTCTGTGTTACAATTACCCCAAAATTAAAGGAAAATCCTAACCTGACAAAGCTACTTTGGGCTAAGGATTAATACCTCATTTAAATCTTGCCTCATGTGTGTCATCCTTGACAAACCAGTTAGTCTCTACTTGTCACTTGTAACTCAACTTCTTATGAAGTTGGAATTGTAAGAAACTTGGAAATAAAGAACTTGGATACCAAAGTTTTCAGGAAAATAAGCATATAAGAGCATTTGATGGAAAACTTCAGAGTTACACCACTGCACTGAATGATTTTGATCATATAGCTCCTTTGTGTTTTTACRAACAAAGCCAAATGGCAGAGCTCAGCTGAGTGGAAAAATCTGCTGCGGTCTGTACTGATCCATCATCCCTTAAAAATGTAGGAGAACAAATCACAGCCCCACAAAAGTTACCACCTCTTTTCCTGTCCTTCAATCCCATTGGCAGGGTGGGGGCATGTGAAAGCATGCAGGCCACTGGCCTCGGTTAACTTGCCCCACTATCATGGCCCTAATACAATTCAGATTTTTGGGTTCAGAAGATCACGGTTCCTACCTCCTGGGCCATATTAATCCTATATCCACATTCATTTTACTAGGCAGCTATACATACATACATATATATATATATATATATATATATATATATGTATGTATATGTGTATATATATATATGTATATGTATATATATATATATGTATATGTGTATATGTAATGTTTTGAATTGTCAGTGACGTCTACATTTCAGTGAGAATTACATTTACCTTTATAAACCCTAAAATTCATAGACTAGAGAACAAACAAATGGTCTTTTTTTTATTATTATTTTTTTAATTATTGCTTCTCTGCTAAACATTGTAAATAAGAATTCTATTGTTTACAAACAAACACAATGAAAAAATTTGTGGAGAAAAGTTATTTTGCCAAGAGGACTCTTAGGGAAGAATACAAAAGGGGCCTAACTGCCATTTCTGTTACACATCTCACATGTCTCTGGGTGAATTCATATGTCTTTTTTTTCTTTGTTTACAACTTATTTTTACATGGAAAATGCTTACCCTTAGGGGCATTTATACATAAATTATGCTGCTTGAGTTTTGCCTTTCTGTAAACACAAAAATTACAACTAGAATTAGAAATTCCACTCCTGAATRCACAATACAGATGCAGCACGCAAGAATGTTGCTTAATAAAGTGAYATCAAAGGCATTTATCTGTGGTATTTCTCTGAAGATTTTGGAACACAAAGTAATAACAGCTTATCTTCTCCTTTAAATTCAGTGTCACCCAGTTAATCTGACAATACAGAACAAAAATGAGCAAGTTACATGAAAAAATTGCCTTGCCCTTCTTCTGAGARAGACCTTCCTGCCATGTCCTTATTGCATTTGAACATGTCATGATGTTAAATGTTAGCTGAAATGTTCTGGAAATTCAGCGCAAGAAATCTGGGATAGGTTTGCTGTCWGCTAACAGGATTAAATTGAAAGCTGGAAACAAGTCTCCTCCCTACTTTCAGTATTATCAAATACGTTTCTAATTCAATTAATTTTTATCTTAATCAGGAAAATATGCATGAAGTTAGAAGAATGCAGGCTGGTGTGGCACATTTTGTAAGAAGCAAGGAAGATGTATATGGCTGTCAATGGCCTGGCAATTCAGGGACACTTGGCAGGACGTTTTACTACTCTGGAAAAATCTCTTTCTTTTTGTATAGATATCTGGTCCCTGATTTATTTTGACTTATTTTGGAGCTGAAGTACAGGTCAGGGTGGCTCCTGTGCCAGAAGTTGCACCTTGCTGCCCTAAGGCTGCATGAGGAGAGGCAGAGATGAAAGGAGGTTTCCTCATCCCTTTCCACCAACAAGAGAGGGTAGGAGAAGTGCCCCAGGCTGGTAGGAAGAATCAGTGGTTGTGTTGTGTTTGGTTTGGATTTAGTGGTGAGGCTGCTTTATWAATTTATTTATTTACATTTTCTTTTATTTTATTGATCTTGCTATGTTTCTCTCATTAATTCAGACCCTCCTCAGCCCCAGATATGTATGCACTCTACAAAGTCCTTTTCTGATTCAAGACAGAATATTGAGGAAGGATTAGATAACTTGGATGTCTGTTTTCAGGCCAAAATCARCTGAGGAAAATATAGCAAGATTGAAGCAAGTTATTTATTCATTGGAAGYCAAGGAAGAGCAACAGGAATAGTTCTTAAACTGAATCATTTAAGGGCAAATTTTGTATGTTTCCCGGRGACCCTTATGTCTATAAATAATTCATGCCTTTCCATGGTTTTGATTTCTTTCTCTGAAAATGCTTGTTTTYTATGACTGGGTCACATGGTCAGAGTTATCCTTTAATGTCCTTTAATGTATTTTTTCACTTTATCATTTTTCCATTTTGCTGAGGAATACATTAGCCTTTGCCACTTACCCTTGAAACATCTACTTTAGCAGCAAGCTTTGAAGAGAAAATGAATAGGGAAATATTAGTTGCATCATGCATACTTGGGGGAGAAATTTTACCTGAAAGATTGAAAATGTCCAGGAAAAAAATATTGTCTCTTCTGTTTTACATGTAATTTCTTAAAATGCCACCTATATTAAAACCAAAGTTCAGTAAGCAATATATCCTAGATCATTCGTAGATCTGTGGATTCAGGTGTGTAAAACTATCATTCAGTAGCCTCTCCCATGTCTGAATTTTGATTTATTTCCTATGCTATGTAAAAGGCATGAAAATGCCTTTGAAATTAATGGGAAGTTTCTACAGAGAAACTTCAAAGTCGGGGCCAAAACTAAATTTCAAAATATGTATCCCAATTGAACACCTTTAATGGTTTAGGCTACTATAGTTTTGAAGAAGATCARACTCTTTATTCCAACCATTTTTCTGGGGCAAGATTCCTATTTGGAAGGATGCCTCAGTGATAACTTCGTCTCTAGTCCCTGTAGAAGGGTGGTCTATTTGGAGGAATAAAAAGTATTCCCTTTTATGCATGCATGCATATTCATTTATTTATTTATTTAAACAGTACTGCCTTTCTAACCTCGGGAGAGTTTTCTTATATTAATTGCCTCTGTGCTTAGATGCCTCCAATTATTAACCTGCAGGTGTCTCTAATCACTGCCTATTCCCATTGGAGTCAGGTTGAGGGCCATTATCCATGGTGGTTAAATACAACACACATTATGTGTGTTTTGTTTACTGCTTTATCCCTGGATTTGGCCTCAAAGATGTCAGAAAGCAGTCATCAGCAACCACTTCTTTCCACTCCTGTGGTGCCTTGGATGACATTTTCCTCCTTGCCTTCCTTCTCAGGGAAATATTTGAGGGCAGTAAGAAGGYTAAAGTAGAAAGAGTTTTCCAAACACTMCTCTGTATTATTGAACTTGGAACACAGTGTCACCATTCAACACCTCTGCTTGCCAAAGCCATAAAAATCCCACTTGGGTTTTGCTACATAGTTTTGCTAAAACTGCCAAGCTGCAATATTTAAAAATATAAGGAGCAGTGGACTCTGTCTCCATTTGTATGGGGTTATCATGGCTTATTCAGCAGTAAAATTGTATCTAATTATGTTGGTACTAGACTGAATCTCCTTTAATTGATTAATTATAATTCACGTGTAGATTAACAGCTTTTAAAGGTCAAAACCTTTCAAATTGCACTGAGTACTTGTTTATCTCTCCTTGTGCTGTGTAAACCTTGTATTCTATTGCAGCCTGAAAGCGACACCGTAATTACAGATTTGGAGGCCGAGAAAAATTGATTAGCAACCAAGGCTGGGTAGGAACAAAGGAACTGGGTCTGGTTATTTTTCTGCTCTCCCYCCTGAAAAGCACAAGCCTTGACTGTATTTTAGAACATGAGATTGTGACAGCCTGAGGTGTTTCAGAAGTGAATGAGCACTGCTTAATAAAAGGTGTTGTTGATTAGGAAGCTGGCACACTGCATATAAATATATATTCTTTATTTAAATTCTGAGAAGCATGAATGATGGCATTACTGCTTTTTTAAAGAAGATGCATACGGATGCAAAATTTGTTAAACTTTTAATCTGGTACTCTGTTATACTTTGTTCYTCCTCTCACTCAGGTGCTAACACAGAACACAATTTTTGTGCGTGACACTCCAAGGGCCTCAAATTGCTTGAATAAAACATGTTATTTTCACCTACTGGAAATACCCCCAATATTTTCTCTACTCTACAAGCAGCATGTGATTGTTACCACATTTTTTAAAGTGCTGCGACAGTGAAAAATATGAAAGTTTTCATTTGTGGTAGAAAGAAAAATATATTTTTACAATAGGAAATTTGCCCTTATTTCTAAAAAAAAAATCTTTCTTTCTTATTCTTTCCATTTTTGAGCTTTGATATTGGAAGACAGAAGCTTGTTGTTGCTAGCTGTTTGATAGGTCTCATGATAAAATTAGCATTTTGGATTTTTGATGGATTGTTTTTCTGACCCTTGATGCTATCTTGAAATAGAGAAATTTAATGCTGAAGAATATTATTCTCTTTAAACACAATGAAAAACCTCTTTGGGACACTATTTCTTGTTTGCTAACTTGCCAGAAGAAACTGAATAATACTCACTCCTGAGATATTCTATTTTGCACAGAAGAAGAAATTAAGGACACCGTGTAAGACATTGGATTTTGGGTGTGCAATTGAGAGAAAAATGCAATTTCTCAGAGAAAAGAGAAAATGGAGATCAAATTGGCAGTGCAGGGGATTTGAGCAAACAAAGACCTGGAGGGAAGAGCTGTCCTAAGTGTGCATGTGTATATATCTCTGCATTTTTACTCTGGTAGAAAAGTGAAATACTTCAGGGCAGGACTTTTAAGGTATCAGGTTTGATCCATGCTAAGTCAGGTTTATTCTAGACAGGTGTCCTTAAATTCTACTCCTAAAAAACCACCTTTTGATGATACTTTAGTTTTCCTGAATTTGATGTTAATTTTCAAAGTTAAAAAAAA
>NW_026623831.1:271983-280043 GCF_030028575.1 Malurus melanocephalus | reverse complement strand
AATAAAGAGGCTACTCTCCTGTAAGCCCCATGGCTGCTCCCCAGCAAAATTCACATCCTGCCTGCAAACACCATAAATTGAGRCATGGCACAAAGGATGTGCTGAGGGAAAGGAGACACCATTATTTCTGATAGTCATCCTGATTATATAGTAACGAAATCTAATTTTCATTCATCTGGCTGTTCTAACAATGAAATCAATTTAAAAGTCACAATTGTCAGCAACTTGGCAGAACAACAGTAAACATCTAAGCAAGATTGGCAAGGAGCTTTGAGATATTAAGAAAATGTGCATTTAAACAACATTAATCCTCACTTTCCTTATAAGCTCTTCCCCTTCTAGGCTCCTTGGAATTTAATTTGGCTCTGGCTTAAAGGAGTTATGAATGGAAGTCATTTAAAGATGGATGGATGTTAATTTAAAGATGCCATCATTTTCTGACAGAGCCGGCTACTGAAGTGTAAGAAAATGCATAAAGAAGAGAGTGTGTAATCAGGAAATGCCAGTCAGACAACAATTTGATAAATTGATGGGAAAAGGACATGATGCTTCTAATGGCCTTTAGTCTCTACCAAATACAACATATTTGATGAGCTAATTTCTGCCATGGCACACAAAGCRGATTTCCTAAATTGTGCTACACAGTTGTGTATGTTTATACCATAAGTGGCAACACATTTTTTTTAAGTAAGAGTAATATCAATATTACCTCCACTAAGCAGTAATGTAAATTGTTTAATATATAAACATTAGTGTGAATTGGAAAATTAATTAAAAGAACAAGTCACTATAATTATGATAAATAAAGCTTATCTTTATTGCTAGCATGCTTCTCCAGCAATCTGTCTAAATGAGAGGAAATTATATGCCATCAACTTCCCCAAGAGCTAAAGTCTCATTTTAAGGATCAGGTATGCTACACTGAAATTAGAAAAATATCTGCTTAATCGGTATCGTGTCTTAAGGAGGATTAGAGAGAGAGGCTGGCCCTGTTTTGCCACCTGTTCTGCACATGCAGAACACAATTCTTGTCCCATTTGAGTGACTTTTGTAGCTGAGTTTAACTTGGTGTGGCTAATTTAGTCAGATTTCAATGCAGGGAAGCTGGTCATTAGACTCTAATGATAACACATAACAATTAAATAGGCAATGATTTTCAAATTGGGCTACTGGAATTTGTTCACTACTGTGGTATTTTCTTACCCCAGCCTTCCCCATCTCCAGTATCTCTGTGTATTCACCAGATGTTAGTCCTCACTTTGAGACAAAAAAATAGCAGGCAAGAGAAAGTCTTTAAAACTTTGCTGAGGTATTAGAAAATATATCATCTATCTGTCCTTTCTGTTCTGGCTGGTCWTGTACATTTTTCAGTAATTTGTTKAAATATTACATTGCCTCTGAATCTATTGAGTGATTGTTATTGAACAAGGAAATATTTTGTTGAAATACACTGTTGTTGAGTTCTTTACCATTGCTTTAAACTAATAATACGTTCTACAGCTTCTGAAAACCTTCTAAACCTTCTGAAAACATCTTCTGAATTCAAATGTTGAGAAAAACAAAGTAGATCAGAAGATGTTTGGGATGCGTGGGGTAACAAGAGAGGAAGTAGGAATAAGCAAAACAATCTCTGGCCTCTTTTCATACTATCCAAGTCTGATATAGCGACAGAGAGCTTCTCCTCCTCCTCCTCTTCCTCTCCCTTCTCCTCCTCCTCCTCCTCTTCCTGAGTCTGGCACTGGGCCAGTCTGGATGTTCTTGTTCAGGATCTCAGATTGTAACAGTGTTCTGGCATCATGACCCACAACTGCTGCCAGAGGAACTAGGAAAATATGCAAATGAGATTCCAGTCATTACCTCTTATGTCATCTCAGTTGCATAATCATGTAAAAAAATTACATGTGAACTAACCAGAACTCATGCTTGCAGTTATCTTTGCATATCAGAACAGCTGCATCAGCCAGGATGCAGCTGAATTTTCACAATGACATCAAGCTTCCTATAGTTTATAAATCACCATCTGGATGCACCCCTAGAAAAATGGCTTTATCTCCTGTTGCTGGAAAAAATTTGGCTCCAAGTTTTAATCAATACCATAAATAGAGGAGGATGTGGATTTATTAGTTACRTGTCTAGTCTGGGTGTTCACATATGTACATGTGACATGTTGAAATTCTTGCCATTCCCAATTTTTGAAACTCTTCAAGCTCATTTTTTTCCAATATTCAACTATTTACAATACTCAAAAAAAAAAAAAAAGTCACTTTAATTGGAAGATCTATTCCAAACCAGCTTTAATGAGAAAAATGTGCATTTCCTCCTAAAACCACTTGCAGACCATACACTATAAAATTAATTGTATACATTTTACTTCTTGCCTCATTTCACTATACAAATGAGATACTAAACATACATAAAATTCTTGTATTAGTGCCTGCAAAACTTTATTTGACAGAAGTTGCATTACTGGTTGAAAAACACTGTCTCTTTCTTAGTTTTCATTGCAGCAGTATGGAAGTCGGTCAGCCAAGACTTGCTAATTATCTGTCTGAAACCCACTGTGCCTAAATTGATAATGTGCCACAGTGTTAAAGATTTTTGTATCTGGGAGAATTTTTAGCACCTACTGTTTTCATTCTGATTTCTGTTAATTGCAGTATTCCCACTAAAAAAAAATACAAGACTCACTAACATTCTCAACAAAACAAAAAACAAAACCAAACCTATAAATTAATTCTAATTACTAATCAAATACTTTATACAGGATGCTTATTATATTTAAACTATGAAATCACTCTCTTCCCTTTGACATTTTTTGTGGTTATATTTTCTTTAGTTTTAAGTTCTGGAGGAGAGTTTAAAAAAAAAAAGAGCAGATTATTTTTAATTTTTCTGCAAAAATTAATAAGCTCTGTAAGATTTGGGTCATTTATTTTTGAATTCATTTCATAGGTAAGATATGCTTGGCTTAATTGGTTCTTACAATTAATTCCCAGTAAAGCCTTCAGGAACAAGTTTTGTTTACCACCAAATTCTATGCATGAGTGTTGTGATTCTGTTACATTAATGAAATAAGAACCAAAGGCCAAATTCCCACCTGAACTAATAAAGAATCAGCTTCTCAACAGATCTTTTCCACTGGGGAGCCAATCCTTTAAAGGGGAGGTGAAATCTGAGGTCCTCATAAAATTTGTGGTCATTTAAAAATCTTGTGTGTGCCAAGTTAAAGGTGTTAGCCTCAGTGTCTTGGTGAAATTCCAAATTAAATATTTATGTGCTGTGTGCCTGAGATCTCAGTCTAATTTCATTTAAATATTATTCCTTTCCCTAATGGCACCAGTCCAGTGTAGTTGCTCTATTTCCCTGTGCTTTCATGCTCCATGATGGCAGTCTCAACTTTTGTGAACATACAGAATATCCGAGTGTATTTAAAGGAATTGAGACATTTCTGTCTCCTTCGGCAAGTTGTTTGCATCCAGTTAAACTGWTACACAAAGGAACAAAGAGGATTAAAAAAAGGAGATAAGATCTGTTATTATCTGTGGTCTCTGGGGTCATTCAGCCTGGAGAAGAGATTTTGGGGAGACCTCATTACAGCCTTCCAGTAGCTTAAGGGGGATTATAAAATATGAATAGAGAGGGACTTTTTATACAGGCAAATAGTGGAAGGATAAGGGGCAATGGTTTTAAACTGAAAGAGAGTAAGTTTGGGTTAGATGTTAAAACATTCTTTACTGTGAGGGTGGAGAGGCACTGGAACAGGCTGCTCAGAGAAGCTGTGGATGCCCCATCGCTGGAAGTGTTCCAAGCCAGGCTGGATGGGGCCCTGAGCCACCTGGACTAGTGGAAGGTGTCCCTACCCATGGCACAGGGGTGCAATGAGATGATCTGTAATGTCCCTTCCAAAGTGAACCATTCTGTGATTATATTTCATGGAGGAGCAGCTGCCTGAGTGGATTTTCTGAAATCCTACCACCAGCTTGGACAGTGACAGAACCACTCATTAATCTTTCTGGGAGAAAAATCTAAGATTCTGGGTACATCCAGGCTGGCTGGCAGATATGAACATCTTTATGAAGAATGGAATTTTGGCCATGTCCCACCAGAAAAGGCAGGAGAGTGCTCAGTGGCAGGCACCGGGACCGTACAGGCTGCRAGTACAGGGGAGAATGCAGCGTGCTGGGTTTCCAGGATGTGTGGGTTTTGTCACATTCCCTCAGAGAACAGCAGTCTGTTGAAGCTCCAGTGGATGCACATTTCCACCATCCATGTGTTTGCAGATTCCTGGATCAAAGGCTGGAATCCTTTGATTGAGCACCCACAGCTGGGATAGGGTGGGTTCACCTCCTCATCCCAGCTCAGCAGCTCTTCTTGGCAATGCYATGGCATGGGTTACTTACACACCTACCTTTAAAATAAATGTAAGAAATAATACCTTTTTTTTCTTTCCCCCTTCTCATTTCAAACTTGGAAAATTGCTCAGATATGGAACTCTAGTGGAAAAACCAGTATGTGCAAACCTTCCTATGTCCAAGAATAATAATTTTCAATTGTGGTTGCAGTTGGGACTTCTTAAGTAGTTATGGTAAAATATATATGAGTACATTGTTTAATAATCATTCCTTTAAGCTAACCAGGGGGATTTCTGAGATGTTTTATCTTTTCAAAGCACATACCTAAACAGCCTGGATCATTCCCTCCTGGCCTTATGTGGAGAAATTCTTCCCTTGGTCCCAAACACCCCAGACAGTGAACATAAATGAATTTCCAAAGCAGAGATATACGGGAGGATGATCAGAGCAAAGAAGGATGACATCAATTAATATATTCTTTGTTGCAAAGGTAAAAAAATTGTCATCTTCCCCATCTTTTCTACAAGTCACATAGAAGCAGTCAGTAAAAAGCTGTTATAACTGGTTACCTCCTTAGATTTTCACTGTTCTARAGAAAATCTGCTAAAATGCTGAAAAGGAAATAAATGTATTAACTTCAGATTTATTACTCAGTTTAACAATGAGGAAAATTTTAATTCTGCTCACACAATTCAGTCATCTGAGCAGGAAGGTAAATAGTAAATACAGACATTCATTTTGTAAAAATAATATAGGTGTTCTCATAATAAGATGCTCATTAGGGGAAAAGTTTTCCTTCTATGTAGTAATATAGTTCTGGCTCATTTTGGCTCAGTCCAAAACAGAGCACAATGACACAGAAAAATAATACTTGTTAAGCAGAAAAAACAGTTACTCATTGTACAGTAACTGTCTGGAATATGGAGTTTTATTAATTTGAATTGTTTTCAGTTATATAAAAATATTTAAGCCTGGAAAATAATCTCAATAAATTAATCAGTTTGAGTGCAAGGARACTTCAGAACTGTTTAGATAAAAGTGTGCAGAAATACAATTCATTCCTGARTACATTTTAATAAATAATTTTGTATTTCTCTTTATTTAATATGTCATTGTTTCAACTATCCACCATAGAAGCAGAGTCTCTGGAATATTCACAGTCTATTGTTTATACTGTCTTAGAAAAATAGACAAGAGACTAGGAAAGACAAMGACCTCAGTGCTTTCAATCCCCTGTTCTGAATTTCTGAGAATGCTAGTGTGGTTTATCTGCAGCACAGAGCAATGTGATCTCAGTGGCCTAGAAACAGCCCAAGATCAGGGACTGAAGGGAAGGAGGGATGCAGGATCTAAAAATGAAAGGCATTTGAAATTAAAAAAAAAAAAAAAAGAAAAGAAAAAGATCCCCTTTCAGAATAAATAGGATTTTTTTGTCATGAATTAAAAGTTCATGTTGAAATTGCCATAATTACTTTCTCTGCACTGACAATTACATGCAATGTTTGCAAGGTATACAGCTGAAATGTGATGCAGGCCCTACCACACTTTAAGTAGCAAAAGATTCTTTGGGAAAGCGTTACTGCTTGTAATTTGTGGAGTGGTGCCAGGAAATGTGGTGTGGAAACTTTAAAAACKGTGCCTTTTGCCTTCATGTGTTATTTCCGCTGCCTAGAAGAACACAACTCATAGTAATTCTAAAAAGGGCAACAGGGATAATTGGGTTCCTGCTGCTACACGTGTTTATCAGTGAGCTACTGCCAGATGTAGGACATATGCTACAAATGGCCTCCCTATCCCCAAAAGAAAAAAACCTGCTCAAACCAAACCCCCTCAGCTTTCCCCATCTCCGTGCAGACACACAGCACCGGGAGTAAAGCCAGCAAGGTTTTTTTTTAACTTTGATACCCATACCTCTTAAATTAATGCTTTTAGTGAACTGATGGTTACAGATGAGGGATTGTTTTAATTTTGAACGTGGAATGAAAAGCCAAAGCTTTTCACAAGAAATTTAGGGACTGTGTGCGGTTTTAGATGTGTACATAAAAGTTTATACAGCTCATGCTTTGTATATGGCTAGTGAAGGCTGGATTATGGCTCCAATTTCAGCATTGGGTCTTTTTTTACATTGGAAGGTGTTGCTTGACTGGATGCTTTTGCTCAAGATGTGAAAAATCAAAGCTTGCTTTTGACTTTGCTCAAAAGGAAAACAGTTGCAAAGAGAACCATAGATTCATGTTTAATTCAGATTGTTTTGAGGAAAAATTTCACTACACTCAAAGGAGAAAGAAAGGCTCTTTTGGTTCGGGATTTTTTTAACAGTATTTCATGAAACTTTAAAATAAATTTAAGTTTTTAAAAATTAGTGAAATGCTTTAATTTCTGTAAAATATACATTTAGAAACTATTGTCTTCTTAGAAACTCACTGAGCTGGAACATAGAATCGCTATCCACCCATCCAGCAGCTCCACAAAAGCTATTTAATCTCACCATGTGCCTTTCTTCTTCATCTGCAGAAGCAAAAATCCTGTTGTGCTGTGAAATTAGTGAAGTAGTTCAATATTATTACAAGACTTTTGCAACAGATACAAAACACATGATGGGAAATAGGAAATTCTCAGATCCATGTGTGTGGAATAGCATGAGCCCCACTAGGTTTTCTCCCTGTTAACAAACTGTAGACAGTACTCAACCTGAAAAGAAACAGTGCATAATATGAATTTGCTTAGTGCAGGTCTCAGAACAGCCTCAGGGATGATTCTAAACTTTTGTAGCAAGAAAAATTGTATTTCAGCCCTAGAAATGCTTTCAGWCTGTGGAGTGAGGAGGGATATGTAGGTAAAAGCTGAGACAAAAGTAGTCAGGGGTGATTAGCAAGTAAGGAATGAGTGTTTTGGAAAAAAGATATGAACAACTAGAAAGAAATGTAAGTTGGAAGGTAATGTTTAATAAAATGGAGCTGTTAGAGTTTAGAGGGAGGTACTGGGAGATAGACCCTGCATAGCTCCAGGGCAATGGGATAATGCAACAAGAAATGTTGCTTCATTTTTTGGTTTATTATCATTTGCCCCTAGATGACATTCTGAATAGATGGTTTGTGATTCAAGTGCACTGAAATATTATTTTTGTTCACACAAGTGCTAGACAAAATAATGTTTTTAAAATGTCAAGACATTTTTAAATGGCATGTACTGTACACATGCAATTTATCTCTCAAAATGCATGAAATTTGCAAATATAGACCTGATTCATACATATGCATTGAGAGGGCAAAAAGGTGCTCTTAAAAGACCAAATGGAGCTTATTTATAGAATATGGAATTATAGAATGGTTTGGATTGGAAGGGAACTTTCAAAAGTTGTGTAGTCCAAGGCACCTGCAATGAACAGGGACACCTTCAACTACATCACATTACTCAGAGCTGTCCAACCTGACCTTGAATGCTACCAGGAATGGGGCATCCATTACCTCTCTGGGCAGCCAATTCCAGTGTCTCACAACCCTCATCATAAAACAGTTCTTCCTCATATCCAGTCTAAATGTGCCATCTTTAATTTAAAACCATTACCCCTTGTCCTATTGTAGCAGACCCTACTAAAAAGTTTGCACCACCTTTCTTGTAGGCCTTCTTTAAATACTGAAAGTCTTCAATAAGTGTGTGCCCTAGATCTTTCTCCTCTCCTCTCCTCTCCTCTCCTCTCCTCTCCTC
>NW_026623831.1:259159-271873 GCF_030028575.1 Malurus melanocephalus | reverse complement strand
CCTCCCCTCCCCTATCACCATGGTGTTAAGATATAATAGCAGAGGTATTTTACAAATTTGTGATTAGTTCAGACAAAATTATTGGCCATAATTTATTGTTCCTGTGCACTGGTAGCAGACTTTGTGTTTTGCTCAAAATTCCTCTTCATACTTTGTGTTTTGTCTCTGTGTTGTCAGCATTGCTCTCATTCAGATTATCATGGTGTACTTGTTGAGCTGATTCTCTGCTGCCCTTTTCTGAAATATTTATTCCTTTACAAACAAGGCTCATTAGTTCTGTAAAACAAAAAAAAGCTGAGGCATAGCAGACCTGGATATAATCTTCATCTAGACTGGAAACTAAACTTAAACCTTGAATTTCCAGTCTGTCATTTGCCATCCAATGACACCATTCTCTTTGCTTCCCCAGGAACGTTAGATAAACTCCCTCAAAAGAAAAGCAAATGCACACTCTGGGTCTGCTAAAGATAAGGCAAAATGTTCCATGCATAGGTACAAGTTCCCTTTTGGTCTATCCAAAATCTTGAGTARTATGAGAGGATATAAGTTATTAGCAGGGATAAAATTCATTGAGGACAGAGCATCACACCTTGAACAAACTCCCCAAAGTTTCAAGAGGCTTAGAAAAAGAGCTGATTGAGTCAGGAAAACAACCCCAAAATACAAAGATTGGTTTGTTTTTCACCAAGTGATGAATGGTGTGAGTCACTCTGCTTTAGTTACAAAGTCTCCCTACTGGCTGGCATTAGAGCTTGCAAATACTTTTTCTCAACAGCATATTCAGTACAATATTATGCTATTTATTATCTGTACAGAACCTTAACACAAAACAACAAATTACCTTTTTGGATGAACAAAAAAAACAAGTTMTATTTCTTTTGAGTTTGAGTAGATTTTTTTTAGCAAAGTGTAAGTAGAAAATTCTGTTAGAAGTGACTTGTATTTTGACAACAAGATGTAAAATTTAATGCCAAGAAATACTGTGCAGATTTCTTCTTGGAACTTGTCATAATTTCTATATCCATACTTTGAGTCTTAAAATAAATGGCTAGGAAGTACATTTACATTCTACATCTGAGTTAATTCCAGAGGAATGCTTTGATTTTTGATCCCTTATGATTTATTGATTGCCCCTTTACAACTGTCCAGAAAGGACCAAGCTATCTAAAATGCAGGATAGTTGCTGGAATCCATTTTAGTTACCTCCTCTTCCTCCCTCTGAACAAAAATTGCCAGATGAGCACTCTGATGAATTCTTATGTGTTTTGTAGTGTGAACTGCCATCAATTAGGAACTAGGCTGAGACCATCAAACTCATTTTAATTAGAACCTGATTTGATTTATGCCAAGATCCCAAAGGTAAAAAACTAGTACAGAGATTTGCCATCTTTTCCAAGACAAAATTTGAATTCTAGTCAGCTCTTCTTCCTCAGTTTTGCATTTGCTTTCTTGGTGAGAGTATGTGCTTGTATATGAGTTTAAATTTTATTTTCCTTGGCAGGTAGTGGAGATGTTCCTACACAGACTGAGCTGAGAGTATCCCATTATTCCATCCCTGTCATACACCATTCCATTTATACCAGCAAGCAGAAAAGTAATTTTATCTCTCATACTTTCATTCTATATATTTAATTTSTAATGAGTTTCAGGGATGCTCCATTCCCAAGGCACATTTATCTTCCATTATAACCACAATGCGCTATAATATTTTAAATAATAATAGAGAATAATAATAATAGCTAATGTGTACTCATCAGGCTCATTCTATCTTGAATCTGTTGTTACAAAGTCTGACAATTGCATCCTGGTAATAGGAAGATCTAGCCTCTGTATGTTTCAGCTTGGAAAGATAATTTTTTATTATTATTATTATTATTATTATTATTATTATTATTATTTTAACCTTTACAACCTGTGATTTGAAATTCATGCTTACAATTCAGTTAGCCATAACCAGTTATCTGAAATGCAAAGTTGTTTCCCATGTGGCCAGGAAAATACACAAATATGCTATTCCTAATGCTGGAAATGCCTGTGCATTTAATGCATTTGTATGTATAGAAAATTCCACACATAATGTTCTCCAGAATAGCCTTCATATTGAATAGATTTGAGAGCAGTGAACCTTACAAACAGAATGATAGCTGAGGGACAGTTTTGGAGTTCATACACAAAAAAAAATCTATAGGATCCTATGTAAATAGCTGGAGGCTGGAGGAATTAGACAGAGAAAAATTATGTCTGCTCAGGGAATAGACAGTTCAGACCATGTTGTTGACCCATTAAGTCACCTATGACAGTGCCGAGACAGAAGCCAGGGGACTTTAGTTCAATCCTCAATTAGGTCATCCAATCAAAACGTGTTTAGGAACATAACTAACCAGAGGACTTGCAGGATGTCTCAACTCCTGCCCTTTCTGTGTCCCACAACTAAATTTCAGTCAGCTGCATCAAGAATAAAATAAAGATGAGAGCACTGCTATGCCAAGAGTTTGTGGTTGCACTAAAATATCACTTAGGTAAAAATATGTGCTCATATCAATATTCCAGGAGCTTTTGTTGATATTTAAGCTTATTTACAACCCAATGGATATAAAAATTATTGAAACAGTATTACACACATTATTCCTTTCTCTATGGCTTAACTTTTTGGTCTGATTTTTAGGCCAGAATCCAATTTTAGAAGTATTTTAGGGAAGTATTTCCAAAGTTAGGTGTCATGACCTGGTCAAGCCAAATCCCAAAAAAACCCAAGAATTTATAGTTCTCAATGACATTTCAAGGAGATTTGGGGGGGCTATTGGCACTAAAATCATTTTGGGATAATTAACCATTGTTATACTGTTCAAAAACACTTTTAAAATCTTAATTGAATTCTGTCTTGAGAAAAACTTGATATTTGAACTAGTAATTTTTTTATATATTGCATGCAAATTCTGATAACCTGGTAGGTCCAGGTTCTTGGAAAAGCAAATCATTTTAAAGGATCAAAATATCCAGGGCTAAAATGAAGAGGGGAGAGCTTTAATTTCAGAATTCTTTTTTGAGGTTATGTTTACAAGTAAGTTAAAAAATAACTTGCAAGTGAGTTAAAAACTCTTCTTTCCTGAAGTGTTTCCAGTTATTTTGCCACTATGATCCCTATGGATATTGGGATATATATTTTMCTAGGGAAGGATGCCTTGTCACCTTCGTGTATGACACTCACCTTGAAGTACATTGTGATAGCTGCTTAGGAAAATCATTTCACCTGCAGTTTTTGAGATTTAAAATAATGCTTACTTTTTTCATTTCCTTGTGGGTTTTTTGATATTATGATCATAATTTTTGATCATCAGGTGAAACCAAGTAACAGCTCAAATGGGCACTGAGTCGTTGCAGATCTAAAAGTTAATAACTTCCTTTACTAAACTAACTCCATATTCTTCCTGAATCAAATGTTCTGTGCCCAGCCTGCTTTTTTAATTAGATGTATAATTGTAGCAGGTTTTGATTATAATAAAACTCATCAAGCTCTCACAAGACCAGCCCATGGTCATAAGAATATGGTAGGAGGAGGAAGCAAAACAGCAGACCAGGGGGGTTGTGGTTATCACTCAGGATTAGATATTTCTTATATCCCAAATTTGTTAGGATTTCCTAAATTCCAGTTAGGAGAACCACCAACTGGAAGCTTCATCATCCAAATTCTACCTATAATGATTCTTTTAGACAAAATCTTACTGGTTTTTTTTAAGTCCAAATTTTAGAGCAGTGCAGAGCAAACGACTTTCAGGCAGAGCAACTCTTCTCTGGAGAGCACATCCTCTTTCTGTTGCAGCCTCTATTCAGCAAAAGCATTTTTCTCCTCTCCAGCTTGTGAATCTTTAACTGAGTCAAGGAAATAATGTGATGTTCAGCAGGCTCCAGTCAACTAAGATTACATTCTTTGTACCATGAGAGCAAAGGAAAAAACCACATTTGTTGAGACCAAAGGGCGCACRGAGGCAGCCCTGGAGTAATTCAAACATAAACAGGAAAGAAACTTGATAGAAAAGCCTGGCACTGGTCCATGTCAAGGCTAATTACTGCCACTTTGTTCATGCAAAGTTGTGAATTAATAAGGTAGAAGGAAAAGGGAATAGTGTGCACTTCTCTTCAAGGGCACAGCTTCATCTTTACAATCCCTTTCTTGCTTATGAATTTAGAAGAAGCTGTAAAAGCTGTTTCACAAAAAAAATGTGTTGGTTGAAACACACTGTCAAAAAAGAAGGAATTCTGATTTTGTCCACATTAGAATCAAACTTGTTGTTGGGTAAGATCTAACAGTTACAGTGGTATTATTTCATTAGTCAGAAACAGTGGCAGGTTTGTTTCACAGCAGGTCAATTTATCTGTCTAGCATTAAGCAGCTAAGCAGTCAATTTGTTTTCTCCTACAAATATTGGTAATTTTAAAGYGCATATTCTTTGTTTAGCATTAAAACACCTAGAATGCTGTAACTATTAAAGCAAAATGGCAGCTGTAAGATTTCAATGGATAAGGTAAAATATGTTCCATTTTTTAAAGATAAACATGGATACGAAACAATCTCCCTTTTCAGTAATTTTGGCATGCCCCCGAAAACCCTGCTGCAAAGGATAAGTCCCTAGTCTTCTGAAAGCAGTGGACTACCCACCTGGGTGATGAATTCTAAGAGGAAAGAGAGGATATTTTACGAATGGAAGGCTTTTCTAGAAATGCAACTCCACTTGCATTTCCATTTGATGTGTTAGAGGACATTGCCATTGGAGTGAAAAACAATGAAACTGGTTAAGCAAAGGGCCAAGCTCTGAGATTTTCACAAAATGGAGAAAAAATCATGTTCCATACCAAACAGCTTTCTAGTCAGTGAGTCCAAAACAAGCTGTTTTTATTAAGTCTATTCCTGTAATACTCTGAAATGGAAATTTGTATCTGTGTGTGCACGCATTGACATTAACTCTGAAAAGAAAAAGAGCCCTGAGAGCTGACAGACCATTGATAACCATTATCTGTTTAATTTTTCCTTGAACTTAAGACCAAACAAGTAAGGGTTCATGTTTTCCACCCACCCCTTTGAAGTTTCATTGACTGCTTTTGTCAAAGTGAAATGTTTGAAAACCAGGAACCAGAAAGGTGAAATAACTTTGCATAACCTGTGTGATATCGTTTTCTGCTGTTTGTAGGCAAAAACATGCAAAAAACACGTTTGCTAATAGCTTGAGACAGCCGTAACATGATTTTATGTGTGCAGCCTTACACACCCTACATGTCTGGTCAGTGCCAAGCATGCAGTGTTCTCAGAGTTCAAAAATATCTGTAGCTTGGATTTGTTGCTCAAGTGACATCATTCAAGCCATTTTAGCACATTTTATGTAGGCAGTATGAATACCACATTTTAAATTTGCCCAGGCCTTCTTGCCATTTTTATGTCAAGAGCTGGAAAGTACTCGAAATTAGATCCTTTAGTTTCAGTCCTGCTTACTCTTCTGCATGCATGGAAAATGTGGTTACTCTACAAACTGTACTTTTTAGTGTGTGCACACGTTTGTGCTCTCAAGGCCAAGAGCATTTGATACTTCCAGGCAGATTAAGAGCCATTCTAACAGCATAAATGCAGGACACAGTATGAAGGCAAAGACAAATCTACTGTTTCGCTGAAGGCCATTAAAAACTGTGATTTTTGGCAAACCTATCCATTACTGTGTTAAACTATAACAGAGATATGTTCAGAGGGGAAACAGTATCCCCTTTGTTGAGCAAGAAAAAAAATTCCTGTTTCCAAGCTGCCCTTATAAATTCTTACTGAACCCTTTCAAGTAGCTTGCCAAAACATTAGGCAGTTTTAGGAGAACACTGGGGTGCAGATTAATTCTTAATAAATTGATTGATATCCCTACAAGTAAGCAAGCAAGCTGTGTGCTCAAATGCCATTTAGGTCCTGTGTATCTGACAGCTTCTTGTATAAAGTATGCTTTCATTCTTTAAAAGACCAGTGTGTCATCTGTATTAAAAGTCTTCAAGAGCTTGCAGTTGTTTCACATTATAGCTTATTGTATTACAGTTCTGGTATATTCTTTCTATAAGTAATCTTCTGGGAGCCAGAGAAATAGGAGCCCTTCAGAGTGCAACGACAATGACTTTTCCATGTTTCCGTTCTGCATTGTGCTGGTGGGGGAGCAACTGGAAGAAACTGAGGGAAGCTTCCTAGGCACCCAGGTTTCTTGAAATTGTGTTCAATTTCCAGTAGGTTTTGATTTGGATTTTAAAAAGAGATCTAGGGGGGGATGGTGACTCCTTACAGACAGTAAATATTCACCTCTCAGCCATCATTAGTGCTAAGAAACCTGAAACTCAATTTCAGTTGGTCTGGTTGGGTGGTGACCTGCCAGCACTTCCAAAGTGACTGAAAATTATCAGGCAGATTTAAAAAAAAAAAAAAAAAAAGCACAACAGGATGAAAAACAACTTTGGGGGCAAAATTACAGGTAAAAATGCATTGTCATACACATTTCCAGTGGAAAAGTGTGAGGAAGCTATATGTAAATTTCAATAGCATTAATTCAATTCTTTTGAATTGAATTTTGAAAATTGTCCATGTATATTTTATAGATATTTGATTGGGAACTCTAATAAAAATGGTATTCATTTGTTTCAGTCATTCTTTTCTTAGGAATAAGGGTATTTATTTACAGCAATTACATCATAAGAAGTTACTGAATTTTGATTGGGCAGGAGGTTGGGTTTTCTAATCAATGTGATCTTTTTCCGTTTGTCAACCTATAATTTTCCAAACACATGAAACAGATAAATGATCAATTTAAGATATAGTTAATTTAAAGGAGAATGTCCAGCAGGCAGGATTAGAAAATGAARCTATCATACATTAAAAATGAGAACAATGATTACACTAAACATTTTGAGAGGGGTTGATCGCGGCTGGACACCACTGAATTCACACCTGAGTTTTATTTTGCAGATTATGTGCCAGTAACATTATTCCAAGGGACGGAATAATGGCAAGGGCAAAGCCAAGGTATTACAYCTGTGTGTGTGGCAGCAAGTTTGCGAAATCTGAGACCGTATGTGGTGCTTTCATGTAYTCTAGCATCTAAAATAAGCCCCTTATTTCTTTGGAAAGAAGTGAGCTTCTGAAAAGCATGCTGACATAGTATTGAAAATAACTGAAATGAGTGGGCAAAGAAGGACTGCTACTGAACAGAGGGATGTTAAGCATTTCCTTTATTAAAACAAGTCTTKGAAAATATCTTACAAGTAAGGTTTAGTAGAAAAGGCATTAATACTCAAATACTAACACTTCACTRGATATTTTGAATTATTTCTTGTGATCTATCCTGTTAGAACTATTAACTTTGCTCTCAAATGTTCTGAAATTATCCTTTTTACTCGCTAAATGACTCTTATTATTGCACACGTAGGCTTCTTCTGTTTTCTTTAGTTTTTTAACCTTTCTGCMGATAAAACTCTTAAAATCTTGTGTGGCATCCAGAAAATCATACCTCACACATTCACATCCATGGTTCACRTACACTGCAAAAATTCTGTGCTGACACCTAAATCAGAACTATGAGGGCTTTGGCAGCACATTGTTATTTTCCAGACTGTTAAAATGTACCCCGCCTCTTGAAATATATCTTTCCTATGTGGAGAATCCAAATAGTTTATATATGAACAATTTTTTTTTTCCATTTTCTTAATAGGGCCCTATAATAAGGATGGGATACCATAGGGGCTATTTTATTGGCTTGTTAGAATGCAGTACATTGATCCCAACTGCTAAATCATTTTTATGGCACATTAACAGTATCATGACATCAGGAAACATCTTTCAGCTTGAGGGACCTCTTTCCAAACCAAATGCATCCCACATGAACACTGAAAACAAATCATATCAGTCTMTTCTACAGTGGACTAATAGAGGCCATTTTCAGTCTTAAAATGTTCACTCAAATGAGTCTTTGAATCATTTAAAAGTATGGAAATACCTTAGGTTTTAAGTTGGGCTTTACTCCTTTAGCTTAAAAATGGATTTTTTAATTCTTTTGGCGGAATGCGTTGGATTATGCAATCACATATAGATGAAAAGTTCATCAATTCTGGAGTAAATTTTTACCACTTCTTGGTATCTGATATCACTGTGCAGAAAAGGAAGATGGAAAAGGCAGTGAATGGTTTGGTCTTCCTGTATTTCAAAGTATGTGTGGCCCTCTTAATYAGATCATTGGTATAGGGGAAAAAGTATTGTACTGTGTTTTGACTGTATCACAAATACTTCATAACAAACATAATTTCTCAGGCAGGAAACTCAGCATCTTATTCTGATGTTAGATTTGCAGAGTGCTTAATTTCATATTGGGGAAGGTTTTCTACTCAGCATTTACACACAGATCTTCCTCTCAAAGAATGAGCCTTGCTCTGTTTATCTTTCTTTCTCCTCTATTCATATAATTTCTTCTACTGTTTGTTAATAATGACAGTTGCCCTCTATTTCAGAAATCAAAACAGTAACTACTGAAACAGCAAACATTTTCAGCCTTTATTATTGCCTGCAGCCTTCCTTGGATATGCAGTCTCTGTCTCCAAATTAGCAAATTAATGTGGAATTGACTGGGAAAGGGAAGGCTGAAGAAAATAATCTGAACATACTTTTAATATATTATCTTATGTTCTATTAAATCAGACCTGATATCACCTTTGTAAAAGAGAAATGGACCCTAAGAAGTCTGAGCCAGGGAACCTCATCCAAATTTCTTTTCTAAGAAAAATATCAGTCATCTGCTCAGAAAGCACATGGTGCCTGCAAATACCCAAATTTATCTCCCATTTCAGCCAGAGCTTGTCATTAACTTACCCCTCCTTTTATCTAAAATAAGTACTTGGGCAAGTTCTGCAGTTGTTATTAACTATCAAAGTTTATAAGTAAAGCTTGAGATTCTTCCACTTTTAATTTATTATTTTTCTAGGGAGAAAAAGGTCTCCTTCACTCTTCAAATAACCTCATTGTTAGCAGCATATATTCTTATTTCTTACCTGTTCCTTATTCTTCAGGGATAACCTGGCTCCTGTGCAAAAGAAAGTGAAATGATTGTGTTTCCAACTTGTTCTCCCCAACTCCTCATTCTCCATATTTTCTCCTTACTTTCTGATGTTAGATGTATAATGATCATCCCATTGAATAAGAGGCTCAAAGATTTTTCAGTGATGATTATTACATGGTAAAGTAGGTGAAAATAGTCTGATCAGTAGGTAATCATTCATTAGGTACACTTATTTATGTTTCTTTCCCTTTGTTTACTAAGGGGGAAAAAAAGCCAGTGGCATTATGGAAGCAGCATTAAAAGTAAAGAACATTTTATACATGCCAATAGATGAAGGCAAGTATATATGAAATCTGTATGATTCATGACCTTATTATCCTACAGAGATATATGGCAAAGTGTATTTTTGCTGAGAAAGACACTAAGTCTGTGTATTTTGGCGACCGACACTTGACACAATTTTTAACAGGTTTTCATAGCAACATCTGGTTTGGCTTTTTTAAAATCTTAGTCACAGTCATAGAGTATTAATAATGGGTTTCTGTGTGGTTGTAAAACATTGAAAAAATAAAATATAATTTTTATATATATATATAAAAATAATGTATTTATATTATATATATATATATATATATTATAGAATTCATTCATATATGTATATACATCATATACCTGCCTGTAGGAGTAAGTGGTGTGCTTCTAATCCCATGGACAGCCTCCCCTTCCCATGTAAATGCACATACATACGTACACATCCTTGACTTCTCTCCCTTCCTTCTAACAGCTTCTGGATACAAAATGAAATTTGTGCTTTCAACCTTTTTAATTTACCAAGGGCTGGGTTTTGCTCTTTGTACCTAACTGTGGGAATGAAGTGATTGGCACTTAATCACTCCTGGAGATGCTGTCCCCAAAGAGATGCCCTCCTTGTACTGGCAGGAAATGGTTCGCTTTCTCTTCTCCTATATGCATCCTTCTTTTTGGTGACCCTGAGCATGCACAGAAATATGGTGGGGAAAGCAGTTTTATTTCTCTGTTTCATGGGATAAGTGCTCCATACATAGTTCTGGTTGTTCATCTCCATAATCAGTCTGGAAGAGGGAATGTGTTTCAAAAGTGACCCCAAATTTTATCCAGAGCCAAGGAAGCTTGGGCAACACCACATRTAAAATTTTCCAGGGCCTCCAAGGAAAGACTGTGAAAATAAGGGATTCATGTTAAATACCTGTTGGACTCTGGGGCTCCTCAGAGAACTGATTTTTGTGCTGTTTTTGTGTTATTCTGGTGTTTACTCTCCACCTGCTGGGAATATAACTGAGAAAATCATCTGTCAGCTGTAAGATATCAATCAGGTAACAATCAAACCTTGCTGTCTGAGCCACCCTCATGGCACAGGTTAACACTGTGAGCCCTCTGCCCAGTGCCACTTGGCCTTCTCCACAGCCCTCAGCCTCCTCAGGGAAAGTTTTTGCCAAGTATACCCTTGAGACTTCAGATTGAACTCATGTCCCGCAAGAAATCATTGCCTCAGAGCTTATTTATTTCTTTATCAAACCCGTGAGCAGAGAAATACTTGTACTGGGTGTTCTAATAGATGCTCTCTGCATATTTAGCTGCATTATCGAGCGAAATTACTCTTCCAGAACAAAAGAAGAATTTTAAGAGCCCAACACTGCACTAATTGCAATGAAAACTTTATAGGCAGCAACAAATGGGGAAACATCATCACCTCATTTTCAAGATTGGGTTTTGGGGTCTGTTTGGGGCGGGGGGGGGGGGCGTTGCGGGCAGGTGGGGTCGGGTGAATTTTTAGTCAGTTGGTTGACTTGCTTTATTTTTTAATATATATTTTTAGAATTCAGCACAGAGCCACAGCACAACTCTCCTCATCCAAGGCATTTTGTACGGAGAGAAGTAATTGATTGCTGGTTAGTTGTGGCTGTGACTTGTGTTTTGATTAGAATAATAACTTACAAACTCGAAGGGAAAGCAGCTATTTTGCACACTCCTAAAAAGCATTTCTGTAAGTTTGGTGTGCTTGCCTCATGCATAATGTATGGTCCTTAATCACCTGCATAGCCAAAGGATGGCGCTTGAAATTGATGACTGTGATATATTCATACGTAGAACAAATTAGTTTAAGGACAGATGAAGAATAGATGTGCACTCTAGCTAGCATGAACTGTTACAATTATAGAGATTATTACAACCACAGTCTAATACCTTCCAGACATCAGGAATCATTAAGTGCCAGAGTTACATAGGTCTACAAACTAGTTTTAACACAAAAATATTACTGCATTACAGCAGTTTCAATTGTGGTACTATATTTGAGATTAGCATATTTCTACTAAAAAATATTTATTTTCACTGGTTCCAAATTTAACCTKAGAAACCTGCTCAGGAAAGCAACATGATAAAAATATCCCCAAGTGAAAAACAAGATTATAGGATGGTAAATTTTGTCTTGGCACATTTTATTTCCAATACATAAGAGGAAGGTGTTGTTTTAAGTCAGTGGAAGTCAGGGTGAARCTGTTGATCTGAGCAAAGCCTGGCCCTCAGACAAGTGTGGAACTGAAAGGAGCTCATTTGCCTGAGGACAGCGTTGAAAATAAGGAATTTAGTCAGATCTGTTCTAAGAATCTATAAAATATTGCAAAATCTAAAATCACTTCAGGCTGCACTTAGGTTTAAAAATGAGCATGAGCCAGACCAGTGCATCCTAATACCTGCAGGTTTGCATACATCCTCTAAGTTGAATGTGRATAACTTTCATGACTTAAACTGCTCCCAAAATATACTGAAAAAAAAAAAAACTGGAAAGCAAAATTTATTAGATAGGACTTTTTCCTGTTGCAGACACTATGAAAGAATGGCATGGCTTCTTGTCAGATTCTTCTCTACTCTTAATCCTTCCATTTGCAGCTTCATTGGTGCTTAAATTCTTTAGTCACAAGGACCTTGCTTTTCATCTCCAAGGGATAACCAAGACATGTCCACATGATAGATACCCTAGATTGTCATGCCAGTCGTCAGGAAAAACATTTATGCCCAGAAAGGGCCAATGAAAATAAGGGTTAATAGTATTTTTTGTTTGTTTAGTGTTTTRTTGATCATGTCACAAATTCCAGTGGTTTGGTCTTCAAAAATTACTATTTTTATGTATTAATGCAATCTCCTATTGTGTTGGTTTTGCTTGGCCCYGTTTTTGGAAGTGGGGGGGCCAAAAAGATGAYGCCTGTGAGAAGCTTCTGGAGGCTTCCACCATGTCCAGCAGAGYCAATTGCTGTTGGCTCTGAGGATGATGGRCATGCCACTGACCAAACCTGGGCCAATTAAAGATAGTGGTTACGCCTCTGTGAAAACATATTTAAGAAGAAATCAAAACAAAGGGCACTCAGAGTAGTTTTGCCAGTGGAGGAGGCTGAGAAATATGTGAAGGATGCAGACACCAAGGTCAGTGCAGGAGGGGGAGGAGCTGCTCCAGGCGCCGGAGCTGGGATTCCTTTGCAGGCCACAGTGAGCATGGTGGAGCAGGCTGTCCCCCTGCAGCCCATGGTGACCATGGTGGAGCAGGCTGACCCCCTGCAGCCCATGGTGACCATGGTGGAGCAGCTGTCCCCCTGCAGCCCATGGTGACCATGGTGGAGCA
>NW_026623831.1:240189-258363 GCF_030028575.1 Malurus melanocephalus | reverse complement strand
CTCCCCGTTCCTTATCTCAACTCATGAACCTTTTTGTTAGTTTTTTTCCCCCCTTCGCTCTTCTCTACCCGGTGTGGTGGTGGGGGAGAGYGAATGAGCAGGTGTTGTGGGTGCCTGGCTTTTGGCCAGCATTCCAAACCGCAACACCTATATAACCCCAGACATTATTTTTATATATCCTTTCCCCAAGTCATACTTAGTCTCTTACTGACAAAAGGGAACATTTTTAAAGTAAAAGAGATGTTGGGAAGGCATTCCTTACTGTGAAGGTGGTGATGCACTGGAACGAATTGCCCGGAGAAGCTGTGGATTCCCCATCCTTGGGATCATTCAAGGCCAGGCKGGATGGAGCAATCTGGTCTAGTAGGGCTGGATGTGGATGATCTTTAAGGTCCCTTTCAACCTAGGCCATTCTATGATTCCCCTTAGGACARGGATTGCATGGTGGCTCTGTAGAAAAGTAGTGTTAAAGAACAGCATATTCATTTTTTGGTTTAATCTTGATTTTTGCTTGTACTGTGTCTCTGCACTGGCTTGAGTCCACCTGGGACACTGAACCTGAAGTTCATCTGCTGCCTTCTCCTTCTGACTGCACAAATGATGTGAAACCCCAAAATTTCTTCCTACTGCCACATCTCTGTGTTCTCAACATGAAATAGCGACAGGCACAGAAATGCTC
This sequence comes from Malurus melanocephalus, assembly GCF_030028575.1. Taxonomy (NCBI): domain Eukaryota; kingdom Metazoa; phylum Chordata; class Aves; order Passeriformes; family Maluridae; genus Malurus; species Malurus melanocephalus. Next base: position 257,684 of record NW_026623831.1, on the reverse strand, counting down.
ATGCACACAAGCAAGGAACAGAAAGGAGATTCAGAAAGTGAAACAATTCCTATCATCCTGCTCTGGTAAAATGTGAATCATCATCAAACTCCCRTAAATTAGAGGAAATCACCCTCCTCCAGCCCTCATCAATCACTCCCACATATTCTTTTATTAAGACATGAGAATTCACATTATTTTCACAAGAAAGAGGTGGGTTAATGTGTTTTTTTTCAGCAAGCCAGCTCTTGATATGTTTATGCAGTCACCAAAATGCTATGAATTTTCACTGTGGAAGTCTCTTGGTTAAAATGAGGTTTATATCTGAATTTKTTTGGTCAGCTGCTGCATCTGCTGTAGATTAGGCAGCATATGGAATGCAAAAAGTGAAACTAGAAGTAAGAAGGATAGGGTTTTGAGGTYAAATTGACAAGAAACAGGTATTTTTTGGATATATGAGCCTAAATTCTAAGTTTTCAAAATGCAATTGACCTAGATGGTTAACAGCTAACTACTGAGTGACTGCAATGGACACTAGGCCTTGAAATTCCTCTGAAAACAACAAAAATGTTCTCCTGCTATAACTGAAATTCAAATTCAGATGGTGAGGGAAACAAACAAATCATGACTTTTCTACTCCTACAATCTTCGGGCAAATCTTACACACATTCTGCTTGTAACAGTGTACATTATTACTTAAACTCTCACAAAGGCAGCCATAAGATTAATGAAATAGATGGAAGACCATAAGCTCGGTAATTTAGACAAGCTGATTCATGAATCAACATGAATTCAGAGGAAGATAGGTTGATTTGGTTTTGTTGGGTTGGGTTGGGTTTGGTTTGTTTGGTTTGGTTTTTTTTAAAGGATTCCCACTGTAAAGGAAACTTTTAGAGTGACACCATGAGTGATTGTTAAGATCCTTAAGACTTATTTTAAACTTTTCTGTTTAAAAAAGCCCACTCTTGTAATTTTAGGTCTTTTGTATAGTCTGTTTCTTTATTTACATGTAAATTRGTGAAATAATTCTCAAAAATATGAAAATTTTGGGTTAAAGAGCAAATGGCAATTTGCATAACAAAGAACCACAACAAGATTTCAAATATAACAATATACAGTATTCAATTTTGAGAAAGTTTCCACAGTTGGTGCCAGTAACTGAGGTCTGCACCCATGCTACACTTAAAACATTCCTGGTTTGTTTATTTTTTCCTGAGAGAAGTTATTATTTGCATCCAGACATATTTTCAACCCAAAGTGCAATCTCTTGATCCCAAGCTTGTTGTAGGGCTTCATTCAGGTTGTTTAAGGGAAAAAATCTGAAGGTGTGTGCTGCTTAAACCCTCAAGAAAAATGTCTCTTCTGGGTGCAAAGCAGATTCCACAGTGGCAGCCATGACCAGTCGCCTTAACTTCCTTGGTCCCTGATACACAAGACTTTATTTTTGTGTGGGTSCATCCACACAGGCTCTGGTGATGGATTCCTTAGGGTGTATGAAGGAGGCAAGCCCCAGTTGTGAGCTGATAGCCAGGAGGGGTCTCATCTAAGGGCTCCTTTCAGTGTAGAGGTGATGTCTTCCTGTCCCTATTACTGCACCTTAGAAGAAGTGGTGGTTTGGTTTTGGCATAGCAGGTTGTTCTTAAGTAGATGTATCCCAATTCCCTACTGACTGGTGTGCAAAAAAGGATGGAAAATAGCATTTTCTCCTATTGATAAAGTTGGCTTTAGTACACTGACAGAACTGCAAATTTATCAGATTTTTTTTTWWWWAAATCTATCTATGCAACAACCAGAAGGCCAAAGTAAAGTTTCTACGCTAAAGAGAATCCTGTGTCCAAACTATTTCCAAGAGAGGCAGAAATTTAAATGCAAATGGAAAGCATGTCTTTAGGCTGCTTTTCTTTTTTTCTTTTTTTTTCTTTTTTTTTTTAGTATTCTGTCAATAACTTATTAATGTTTTTTTTTTTTAGCTCTCTAGTCAGAAATTCTCCAGGAATTCAGCAAGTTCTGTATTGCTAAGCTCCACTTTGGTGCCACAGGGTCCATATGCAGGGGATTCCACTGCACAATGTTGTAACCTCCTTATCTCAAGCTGACRTTGCACACCACTCATCTCTGTATGTGGCAGAAACTTTAGCAGCACCTCCAGCAAGARGCACCACTCTCTGGTTGGAAAACATCTGTGTTTACAGTTAGAAACGTCAATCATCTTATCCTTTTAATTCTCACTATTACTTACTGTCTTGTCTGTCAGGAAGCAGCAAGGTTCCTGGCTTTACCAAAAACTCAGATATTCTGAAAAAAGGGAGCAAGGAACAGTCTATATGGTGCAGTATAAAGGGTTGGGTGGTTTGCTTTTTTTTTTTTTTTTTTTTTTAAATTAAAAGACTTTACCAATCTGTTGATATTCTTTTGTTGTTTAAGTCCCTTAAACCTTCAGAAAATCTTAGTAAGGATGCAGTAATAAACTGTGCTGGAAGCTTTGAAATATTTGTCCTCAACTTTGCTGAGACACATTTATGCAGTTACAATGTACACCTTTATTYATACCATTGTGGTGCCCAGCAGCACATCTGCATTCCCATTGCATGCCAAAATACCCAGCAAGCCGAGTCCACTGGTTTAATCCCTGGGCCATCCACATTTGCAAATGTTATGTGTACTTTTCAGTCTATGTTTAAGTTGCACACAAATCATGGTCAAATAATTCACTCAAGACCAAACAGCTCAGGATCTGGTTTCACTGGCAGGAAAAGGCATTATGGAAAATTTAAGGAAACCAAAGAATCCTTCTGCACACAGGGTGTGCTGCTCACTGACATTAGCGTGAAGCAGCCTTAACAAGCGGAAGAATCTGACTGTGCAGCTTCAGAAAACCACTTATTTTCTCCTTCAGTCATTTGTGAGCTTTCAAAGAACGCAGAAAGTCTGTACTCATATGCCTACCTAATCCAATGTCTCTTATTCCTCTGGGTCAAGGTTAYCCAGTTCTGTCAGATGGAATATAAATTTTCTGCAAGACGTTGACATTTGGGGGCTGRAAGGTCAGATATAGGATTGCTCCTTTGTTGTGGTCATTTTGTTCTGTGTAAAGTATGCAAAGTGACATCTTAAGGAACTCGCTGGTACTGACATTTAGCTCATTTCCAAGTCCTGGATGCAAAAAAAAAAGAAAATCCTCACTACCCTCACTTTCCAGGTAGTAAGATTTAGACACCTTCTATCATATGCCAAATATCACAGACCTCATACACACCAAAGTGTTATCTGTCAGTGTTCACAAGGTTTTCTTTCTCTGCTGAGTTCTTCAGCAGGTGCAGCCCAGTCTTCCTTTGGGTTGTAACTCGCTATTTTAATTTGTGTGGTTGCAAATTGTTTTCCTCCAATGGTTTTTACCAATTTTACAGGTCATTACTAGTGGACTAAAACTGGTGCAATTTGCCTCTGATGTTTAATAATAACTGTCACTCCTGCCAAGACTGGGCATCAGCAATTTCTGACAGTACATAACACACAACACGTATGGGGACTGACTACCTTACACTCTTCTGACAAGGCATTTAATTAACTGATAAAAATCAAAGAATGAGTGGATGGACCTTGAGAGGAAGCTAATTTGTGTGCTCATTGGGCATTTGATACTCTGCTGGCCTCTAGTAATTGCAAAAGTTTTGTGCTGCACACTGCTYGATCCAAAGGTAGCGCTGGGAAATRTGTTCACTTCACCCTTTGCGCCACTTCCTCAATGCCACAGACCTGAAGCAGCGTGCACTGAATGTCAAACCACAGGAAAAGTGAGATGTGGTGGGGCTTTCCTGACCGTGAAACCAAGGCCAGTTGCTTTATTTGCAAACTGGTTTAATCTCCTTGCAAGCAAACTTTAAACGAGGAACTGCTGAGATTTATGGTTCCGTACAGGCCTTTAAGTGCTGTGTATAGTGGAAAAGTTGGAGYGAAAACATGTCGTTTACTTCCCCTGGAGAAGGAGTATTTCATGGAGGCAGGTCAGAGAGCCACGTCTGGATATTTGCTGACTTAATATGTGACCTGGACAAGTTATATAAGCCCACTGTTTCTGCTTTCTCAAGTGTAAAATAGGTAAAATATTTCAGTGCACCTTAATTGGTTGACTGTTTCCTATATACTGGTTAAAAGGAGATTACTGCATGTTTAAGCATCACATTTCCCTTTTATATTTTGTTTTAACCACAGCATGACAAGATTTTCTCATTCTTCCTCCTACACTTAGCTCGTTTGTGTGCCTCACAGTTCTTTCTTMTCCCATTTTCTCCTCCGCTTCTTCTCTCTCTGTGCCTTTGTTGTCCTTCTTGCTTACTTTATTCTGCTTCTCTTTCTTCCTGCTCTCTTCCACCATAGTCATGACATGAATAATTTCTTTTAAAGAGTTTCACTGAGTATTTGATACACTGAGGCACGTTTTTGCTGCTTGCTGTGTACACACTCTGTGGAGCATCAGTCCCTGTAGGCTGCCTGGGTACATGGCTCTTATTCTCAAGTAGTTGTGCCTCCTGCATGCAAATGCTTCAGGGTCTGCTGGAGTAAAACACACCCTGAGAAGCTCAGTTTTGCCCTGATCTGTGGAGTCTCCCAAAGAATGTGCCTTTACAAAAARCCCAAAAAACTATTGCTGAGTCATAGCCAGTGACTTGAAGGGGCCTGAGAAGCAAATCTGTGACCCAGCTATTGACTGGACTGTCATTTTGTCATGCACAGTAAATGCCCAGAGGCACTGGAAGGAAAAGAAGAAGAGAGGGAATTTCCAGACCAGAAAAGCAAGGAATAGGCTTGAGGGGCTGGGAGGCTGAATTTCCTTAAATGAACCCTGTGCCAAGGGACAAAACTTTACAGTAATAAGTACAGTAATAAAGTCATTCAATCTGCATGCTTTTATCAGAATCACAGAAATAATTTTAATGCAGTAAAATTTTGTTGCGTGACAGTGAAGACATTTCCTCAGTGTGGACAATGTGAAATAATACATAGARACATTCCAGCACATCTGGCTGCAGCATCACATTTGTTATACCATGATATAGCAAATATCAAATGTTTCAAGATAGAAATGAAGGTGGTCTTGAAACAGGTCATTATTGTCCTTTTTTAGCTGTCTAGTTGCTCTCTTTTTCTTCTTTGTTCTCTTAGCTGTTAAATCTCTCATTTCTCCTCAGACAGAGCTGGMACTCACTGCAGTTCTTGGACAGGAACAAGGCAAATGGTCTTGAATTTATACTGAAAATTTATATTTTTCTTCATCCTGTCAGGGACTGCTTGAATGTAAGCGTTTTGGGGTGTAGTTGTTTTGGTCTTAAAACATGAATGTTTTGTTCTGATAGAGCCAAAAAGTAATATTCTTGGGTATTCCTTCTTATTATGAAAAAAATCAAACTAATCTTGGCTTATAGTTCCAGTGGATTCTTTACATTTCTCTAGCTTTTCCATGAGAAAATGAAAAACACATTTATAAATGACCTTTAGTTTTTGCCATCTAGTCAAGCATTCTTTGCACCAGCACAGTAATACCATTATCTTGACCTTTGTCTCCCTCATGCAGTTTCTCTCTGTGCCTGTCACTAGCCCTGGCTCAGCTAGTCAGAAAGAGGAAAAGAATTATAAAAAGGGAAAAACTACAGTCTTATTCAAATTGTTAAGCTGTGTAAGCTTATGTTTGTTCCAGCTATGCTTGATTTTGTTGTGTTTATTTTTACCTTTTCAGCTGCAGTTTTCTATTTCTTTCCCAGATTTTTTWAAATTCTTCATTGTAAGTCTATTTAACCAGGTATACATGTGTGGAGAAACAAAGTTTAGGAGAACTTTAAASTGAGATTTTTCTGGTCTGACTCATAGTTGTGGTTTGCCTTGATGTAAAACCTTCTCCAGTACCATGCTGCTGCACTTCCATGTGCAAAACAGTTGTATTTCTTTGAAGTTAAAATAAAAGTGCTTCTCTGTTTTCTCTGACTTAGACATAGATGCTTGCTGCTTGATTGTGTTGAAGTCCTACATTTAACTTCCAATCTGACCTTGGATTAATCCCTTTACCTCCCCATGCCTCTGTTTCTTTTTCTGCCCCAGATCAGCATGCAGGCAGTGCAGGGAGAGTTGGGGAGCTCAGYCTTAATTCTTTAATACAGCTGGAAAAAATCCCTCAAGACATAAACTAACAGATTTCAAGCCATGCTTGTTGGCTTCTTTCCAGTCTGAGTGCAGAGCTACAGGACAGCTAATATGGCTTGAAAATATCACTTGAAAGCCTTTATCTCAATAGTGTTTTGACTGATGCATAACTTGCAGAAAGGCATTCAGTTTCCATCTGAGAACATCAAGAGATTTACAGCRTGCCAGTTCTTTCCGTAATTTTGTCCTTTGTTCTGTGATTTATTTCCGAGCACATTGCACGCCGTTGTAATGCATAAATTTAATAAGAAATGTAATCTACTCTGTTTCCTTCCTTCACTSATGTGTAGGAAAGAACTATGGAGGATATACATTTAAGGCAAAGTGGCAGGGCTTCACTTTTCTGTTCCAGTGACAAGGACTCCTGAAGCAGGGGTTGATGTGCGCCCAGATAGATGGTTTCCTGTTGTTTGTTTTTAGCCTAATCAAGCTGATTGGGATGAATGGTAATGGTGATGCCTTTAGCACATGCCAGAAATTTTCTTTGCTTGTGAGCTGGAAAGCATTTGCAGTTTGCAGCGGCAATAGCAGTTGACTGGAGATGGGATATTTGATCATTACCCTCATAATGGGAGTCGCTGTTTTCCACATGTGCGTCTGCTTACGAGYTTAGAAATTAGGAGCATGTTTCACCCATCGATCTGAAAAAGCTCTTTGTAAAAAGGGTTCCCATYGAGCAAATGTGAAATGGATGAGCAGACAGAGAGAAACTAGCTCAAGGTGACGGGCAGAYGGCTGGCAGAGGTGGCAGAGGACTCAAGTCCTTCTGTGGTTTGAGTCCTAGGGACTGTACAATTCCCTTGAGCTGATTTTCCCTTCTAGACTCAGCAGAAATTCAGAATTGTGGTGATCCCGAGGATAGACTCTTCCCCAAATAATCCATGGCCAGACTTGCATGAAGTCTATCGCTGTTTTGATCCTTAGGGTTTGATAACTTAAAACCTGTACTTAATTGTATCTGTTGATACCGTCTGCTTCAGTCCTCTGTACCAAAACACCAGGCACAAAATGTTAATTAATTATATGAACCCTTGTGTAAGCAAGTATTGCATAGGGATGCTTTTTATGGATGGRTTTTGTGGAAAAGGCAAAGCACTGCAGTTTTGGGTGTAGACAGGGTGCTGCCTGTCCATAAAGCTATCTGAGGATGCATTCCACATGAAAATAAAAGTGCTAATTATAAGGTATATCATATGGTATCCAAGATTTGTGCATAATTTTTAATTTCCTAGCACCTTTTTGTTATCTTCCCATTTGTTGGCCTAATTGATRCACTACCTACTCTCTTTCGTGCCAAATACATTTGTTTTCCTCCTTCTAGGTCACAGTTTTACAATTATCACCATAGCAACATTCCAGCTATAATAAGAAGATACATCTTCTGAATGGCTGGTGATACAACATTAACTGTTAGAACACAACATTTTTCATGTTAGAAACATCTGGAGTTCACAACCAGCAAAGATCTGTAAAAATGTCTGTAGCTCTTTAATAATCACCCAAGGCTGCACTTGCAAGCTTTATTAGGATGCAGTACAAACACTCTTTATTCTCCAAGCAGGGAATGTGATAAAAATGAGTATTATTACAACACCGAAAGAAAAAAAGAAAAAAAWWTTTAAAAATAAGAAAATTACAGTTTACAAGACATGGGAGTTAAAAAAAAAAATGGAGAGAGACAATTTGAATTGGCTTTCATGTCGAGGTCTCTGTTTTTGAGGGTTGGACCAGACTCCTTTCCTCTGCTGTTCCCAGCCTATTACCTACAGCACTAATATTGCTATTTACTGGCTGATTATATCCTCTGGCAAGATTTGGACTGTGTCTACTTCCCTGCTGCAAACTAATCAGTTTTCAAAATTAGTTATTGATCTCAGGCTCATTGTGGAGGACAAATTTAGTGGCTGGTTCATTGAGTATCAGCAGTGCCAGTCTTTGTGTGAGCTGCATAGGRGTGAAAACAAACAACATATTCAGGCCCACATACATATATAATCATCTAATATAAGCAAGTACAAGACAAGTACAAATGCACTGGCAAATGAAATAGCTTTTCTTTTTGTGAGGAAGGTGACGTAAAGAAATTCAAGACTATTCCTCTCTTAAAGTACACATATATTTCTTACTATCTACTGTGGAGAGTTTAACTGGGAATGAACAGGCTTATCAGCACTATTACTGGAGAACATTACTGTTGCTTTATCTGAAGTAATTTGGGGTGCTGAATTTGTTTAGGGTATTTTTTTTTATTTGTTTCAGTTGTTTGAAGTCAGTAAGATTTTCAAATAATAAGTTATTGTACTTGGAATTTATATTTCAGTGACTASCAGTGTGCTGCCATTACCCATTGCAGAGTTCTATTGAGCTACACAAAATCTTTTCAGTGACTCTTACATTGCCATCCCTTTGGTTATAATGGGAACTTATCAGATGCAGGAAATTTTAAGTGGAAAAGTTTCCCACTGAAACATTGAGACAAAGATATAATCAGTAACACAGCATTTTCCTGTTTCTCTACTTGAATGGAAGTACATCAACACCAGGTTTCATGGTTCTAAATTTCATCCCCAGGTGGACCTATAAAAATTTTGAAACCTAATTCTTTTTCTGAGAAAAGAGATTCCTGCATAGGTTCAACCACAAGAATGAATTTTCTAATCCCTTTAGGAAAACTCCTAGTCCATACAAACATATTGAAAATGTCCAAATTATTTTTAATAATAGTCCACTTAAGTCCCATTGCAACAATTTTGATACAAAAAAAAATGCTAGAAATTATTTTTCTCTTTCTTAAACATTTTATTAGTACTGAAAAAACCTCACTCTTTTACACATTTCACTGTTGAAACAGTATACAGAGGATCTGCCAAGTTTGTGTGTATAAATATACATTTTAATTTAAGATGCTCAGTAAGTCTTTTATTTTATTATGAGCTGCTTGAATTTTATTTCATGGTTAGCATTTTAAAAGTGTCCAAAAATGAGAATGTAAAAAAAAAAAAAAATTATTTGCATGGGTTTTTCATTAAAAACTATAATTTTCCAAAATTCACTCCAAACCTGGCCCAAATTTCCCAAAAGGTTTATTACTCTATTTCTGATTTATGAAAAAAAAMCACACACCAGGTCCTTGGCTTTGCTGGAGTTTTGAGACTTCCATAGTRTGGTTTATTTTTGATGTACAGAAAAGCTGGAACCTCAATAAATAGTTGGTGGTCTGTGATTATATTCTTTGTTTGAATGATTCACATGCGCACACACAAATTTCCAAAACAAAACTTTTTGATTTGTATTGATGCAAATTAGAAATTACAAAGTTCATTTTAAGTTGAAAGTTTGACCCCACATTCCTCTGTGCTAAAAATTTCCATAAAACTCAATAAGAGCTGAAGGAGGCAGAGCACAAATCCTAAATATGATGGGAATTGAGTCTTAGAGAAGAAATAATGAGACAATACAGTCACCTGCATATTTCACCATTAGTTTCTGTTACACTGTGATGAATTTGAAACATGCTTGTTTTCCAGTTCTTGAATGAAGCCAGGCTGTTAAAAYATCCTTCTCACTTCTACCTCTCAGTTTATAAAGAGGTAGCACGAGAATCAGATATTTCACTACAAAATCTGAGCTACAGTCTCCCATGGTTAGCATATRCTTTGAACAAAATTCTCCTTCATCACCTGCATTCCTGAATTGTTGCACCTGAAATGATCCAGGGTTAAAGTCCAATTGTATTTACAAATCAAAAAGTAATTTTAAGTTAATTTGAAGATGAGCACCCAAGTCTAAAAGAACCCAACATTTACTGGTTTCAGTGAAGCAGCCACTGAACAAAGAACTTGTATACAATTGATCTATAAATACAAGTAAATCAATAAAATATTTCAGACCTCCATTTCTAGCCTATCTAGGTCATTTAAATGCTCTAACCTCCAGGGAATTAATGAAATTAAAAACTATATTATTTTTTTTATTTGAGTATGCTCTGTCTGCCTGCAATTTCTCTGCTTTCAGATCTAGAGTGAATGGTTCCACTGGAGTTAACACAACCATATTTTGCCCTAGATTTTTATTCAACTAAAACTAAACTGAAAAACAATATGCTTAAAAATTGGTTTTGTGCACTCAAACGTAGGACTGAGCAACTCAAAAAAAAAAAAAAACATATTAAAATGCAAATGTAAGGGTTTGTGTGCAAGATACATTTTTCAAAGAAACAATCTCGCATACAAAATTCAAGCTATATTTTAATGAGGTTTAATTAAGAAAGAGATGGTAAAATTCGAGTTCTGAAAAATTCTGAAGTCAAGGTGTACTGCTTGTATACTGAAAGCCAGTAATGAGGTAAAATTAATAAAATTTTTGAAATATGTTAAAAAATAATTAGTTGCATCATTGAGATGTTGTTACACCAAACAACCCCATACTAAAATGGAGTAAGCTTTAGATTTGTAGCTAGTTCTGATGCATTTTGCAACTGGTTTACTTCCGAGATTTTATGTCAATGCTCTTGATAAAAGTTAATATCTGTTAATGGAATAAGAGATACCTGGTTCAGGTGTTTCAGATTTTTGAAGCTTAAGTATTGGTCTGAAATTTTTTTTTACAGGTTCTTTTTTATTCCTTATGCAGCCTGCTGAGAGGCACTGAGAATTCTCAGATTAATATAATTTTAACAGAGGTGAGCAAAGTTATTTTGTGCATCTACATGCTCCCTTTGAGCAGGATTGCTAAATAGRCCACCAGCTGTGATTACAGCTACATCTCTAGTGTTTCTAAGTTGTAAGGGAAAAAAAAAGTCAGCAATAAATTGTTTAATATAATTTTCATCTATCTTTGGTGCCATAAATTAAGATTAATTGAATATTATAATTTCTAYGGAATTAATTGAAAACATAACATCTCTGTTCCCACACTCAGAGTATGTTTATCATTCAGCAGTAAGATAAGTTACAGATGTAAAATCTAAGGAGAAGAACAAGTCCCTGTGATTTTGAATCCTTTTAATTGTTTGTGGGTTGGTTTTGGGTTTTTTTTTGTTGTTTTTTTTTGGTTTTTTTTTTTTTGATCAGTAGCTGCTAATAAGGCAAACCAACTAACTGCAGACTATTGTCTAATATAAATGAATTTATCATCTGTGAAATGCAATGTGACAGAATTTGGGGTCCATTTGATGATGCTCAGCAATGCACAAGCTTGCCTCATGCAGGAGGGTGATGGCATTCACTGCAAACAGAGGGTTTGGGTTTTAAACTGGACATGTGGATTTTCAGCACAGAAAGGTTTCATCCTCTTTTAGACTTGGTCCAGGTATGAATGCACCGAAGTTTTTATGGCTGATCAGGGTAGAAACTGTTGCACTTTTAGGGTAGCACTATTTTACTTTCTGTAGATTTTCTTCTAGTAAAAAGGGAAGGATTTAAAGTTTGCAACCCAGCTTAAGTCCATCCCAAGGACTACAGAAATAAAAAAAAAATCCAAATGGTGTTAAGCAGATTGGTATTGTACAGCACTTGACTGTATTCCCACCATTTGAAATATTCAGGTTTGCTTATGCAGTGCCATTGAAGTTCAAAGCAGAGTATTTGGTTCATTTAACAACTGCAGACACTCCATTAGCCTTTTCCACCACCAGCTTCACATCTCATATGCCTGCCTGATCCATCTGTCACGTTTTGTCAAATGTGAGCACTCTCAGGGAGCAGCCATGATTTCACAGCACATTGCAAAATGGGGCTCCAACCTGAATATCCACTGAAGCACAGACTAAATTTTAATAATAGAAGAGCAAATGGAAGCTCTGTAATCAGGAGGACTATGGSCAAGGAGGGATGGTTGCATTAATGCAGATGTGTGGTGGGCAGGAAGACACGTAAATCTTCACTGAACGGATAATGGAGGGACGGAAATATCAGGTTGGATTACACAGTCAGGCTTCTGCCTTTGAAACTAAAAGATGCTGAGAAGAAAGCTGAAAAAGCCAAGTACCCAGAATCCTTTCCTGGTGCTCCTTGGCTCAAAACAAAAGAGCACACAACACCTCACAGATTTGGCTTTTCAGAGTAGAAATGGATGAGAGGGAATTAATTGCAATCTAAATACAATATACCTCCACAATCTGGCCACTGACATTTCCATACTCCATTAATGTGCAGCATGATTATAGGAGGCTAAAAAAGATTTATCATTCCAAGCAATAGATATTTTATTCTGTTCTTTTCAAGACTTGTAGTTCTTATATACATTTATATATGTACATAAATCCCTTTCTGTCTCTGCACGTGCAGTCATACTGACACACACASATATATAAAGAGCATGCATCTACAGCAGAAATCTGTTACACTGACTTCTTACTGTCATTCTGACAGAAACTGTGACTCATGTTGGATGCAGAATATGTAATTTTGTGGCAACAGCTGTATCATGGCGCAATTAACTTCTTCCCAGTCTACGTGCACTATATATATTTTTTAATATTCTTACATGCAAATTGTGCATTGAAAATAAGTCATAAGTATTACCCTGTAAAATAATAAAAAGTTAATATTATTCTGGTGCTAAAAATTTAGTGTGTAGGAGGACTTYTTTTGCTGCTGGAGTTATTTAGATGCTACACATATCCAGCTAGTGCATCATGATATCAGAACAGCTGTACCAGTTAAGTTATATAGTCACTGTCCTCCTTGGGGAGTAGTCAGCAAAGTGCTTAGGAAAAGAGTTTCATAAAAGGCTAAACATTGAGCATTTTCTCAGTATATTCTCTCATTTTCAGACACTGAGATTTTCTGAGCCAGAGGCTGCATGCACATCTCTGTGCTTAATGGCCCTTAATGGATTTCTTTTTTTCKAATCATTTGCCTAATTATTTTTTTAACTCATTTATCCTCTTGGCCTTCGCAACATCCTGTGGCCATGAGTTCCACAATTTAATTATGTGTTATGTGAATAAGCACTTCCTTTTGACCCTGGATGCATTAAGAATACTTTATCTGTATTTTTTCTTTCTTTTTTCTTTCCTTTTTCTTTTTTGCTGATGCCCATGCAGCAGGAGCTAACTGCTTGGAACTTTTGTTCTTTAGACTTTACTTCAGTTTCTTTGGTTCAGAAATGGCCCTTTTGATGTTGGCATGAGCAAGTATATGAACTATAAACTGCACATAAATGCAGGCTACCTCCTGAAGCATGAAAGAAGTGTTTCTAGTCCAGTTCTTTTTCAGGTTCTTTCTTGTAGTTTTAGAGACTGTGGGTCCCTGATTAATTTTTGTRGTCTCATCCTTTATGAATCATAACCACTAGGGACTATGAAAAATGAAGGAATTAAAAAACTGATCAGCCACCATCACCAAAAACACACAACCTCCCCCTTCCAAAAATCCACAAACCAAAACCCAAATATTTTAAGTTTCATATTAAAATGCAGAAAAAGACTAAATTTGGTCTGAAGATTATGTGAGAAAAAGAAGGTTAACTTTCATGCTTCCTAAATTAAATTCTCTCTGGCCACTGAAGATCTGGTTTTGTTCTATAGCTGCTCTTGCATTTGTCATTGGTGAGTTTGGCCCAAAGAAATGAGACATAATTGAGTATCAGGATTTGATCACCAAAAATCAAGAYGTCAACTTCTTTAATGTAAGGAGTGGAAGAAGAAAGGGGTTTTGAATGAGCATAACACCACTCACAATTCAGTTATGTTCCACTGAGTAACTAAATGTGGATTTGTGGCCACACCTGAGGTGCTGCACTCTAAAAATGCCAGCATTATAACTTCTGATTTAGAGGCAGGAGAAATAAAGCAAAGAATAAATCTGATGAGATCTCTGAGGCTAAAGTTCTATTTCAGGATAACTGAAGCACTTTTGTGGAGAATGTGCTTTATTTTAATCTGACTGCCAGTATTTTCGTGCTCAGTTTTATTTCAGATTTTTACTTCACAGTTTCTCAGGCAAATGTTCTTTCAATGGCCTTGAGTCAGCCACTGCTGACCAGAAGACAATAAATAATAATACATGATGTGCATAATATCCTTCCTAGAGAGATTATCACAAATTATTTTGCACCCTGTTGAGCATATCATGACTCCTGGTGTGATGCTTGGCAGTTCAACGCCCTCCAAATGCACTGCCTGGTCATTTCCTGTATCCCACAGTTTCTGACTGTCRTGCTGATTATCTTTCCCCTTGTTTTGCCATCAGCAGGGATATAAAACTCTATTCGTAATGCTGAACTTACCAAGTGATATTTCAGAAGCTTAAGTGTAAATGTACAAACAGTCTTCATGGAAGCTGTTCAATGCATTTCCCTGTAAATTAAAATGGCTACAGCACAGCTTGGCAGCTCAGCTATGTGTACACTCAATATTTTTATATTATAGTGACTGAAGATGTAGGATGTGCTTAAATAGGAAAGGTAATACGGTTGATTACCTGGTACAGACACAAGGCTGTTATGAGGGTGTTTTTCAGCCAGTTAGGCCTGGTCATAAAACATGTCCTGTGCTTTAGCTGAAAAAATGCACAGTAAAACTACAAGAAAACAGTATCATGTCAGATGCCTCTTGTGCTGAATGGAGAAAATCACTGTGATTTGAATCTTGCTGGTTCACCTCCAGGGTTTTAAAAGCTGAAACAGCTGGTAAGTCTGATGAACCTTCAAGTAGAAAAAAAAAAGGAACTTATCCATATGAAAATAAATGCCATAGCTGATTTGATATCACCAACAGTMCAGCAGCAATAAAGGCCCATTTCCTGGAACCAAAGGGATCCTGGGCTGATGCCACATCCACAGAAGTTAAGGAGTAGATGAAGGTATCTGCTTGCTTGCTTTCAGGTCTCAGCTGGTCCAAGACCATCCTGCTCTTGGATGACCAGGGTTTCACAGCTCAGTCTTCCATTTCCTGGATATTTTCCTCCTTAGTTTTAACATTTTTGAGTGTGGGAATACACAAGAAATCCAAAATTAAAGCCAAGGCAGCCTCAAGATGCAGCTGACTGAAATGTTTGTGTGCCTCAAAACGGCATTGTGAGGCAGTGCCTCCTGTTGTCATAGCCAAACTTCAAGGAACAGATGATTCCTGCTTGAGAAAATGACATTATGAAAATCTGGGTGGTTCTCAATGCTCGGAGTGGTTCTGACTCCTTGAGTTGCACTATTTAGCCTAAGGCACGAGGATAAAGTTCCTTTTCTATGAAACAACCAACAGCTTGCTACTTCAACCCAAAAATGGATCCAAAAAACACAAAAAAAAACCCCAAAAAATCCATTTAAAATTCCCACTATAATACAACTTTCAGGTTTCCACAGGAAAAAAAAAAAGTTAAGCAATCTTGTTTTGCTTAGCTTTTGATGTTTTAGCTTGTGAGTGGTTTTAAATGCCTGTTTTACATACAATAATTCTTATCTAAATGTTCTAGTCATCTAAGAAAATAATATATCTTAGCTATGACTTGAAATCCTAAAGTTTTGTAGAGTTTGGGGAGCTAAACTCTACTTTTTCCTCGCATCTGTGCAGAATGATTTCTACACTTGTGTGTTGAAGGAGGCTGGGCTTTAACCAAAGGAGTCTTTTATCCAGGGCATGGTAAAAATGGAAATACTGATCTGTGTTGTTTTGTATTATTTTCACAAATAACAGTGGCTGTCACCATGATATGCTAGGAAAAGAAAAGAAATGSCTGTGGAGAATATCACAAAGACAAGGTTTGGTCACCCTCTCAGGTTCCAGGGAGCTCTGCCAGCCTGGTAATTCAGTCGGTTTTAGGAAAGCAAACTCAGTTCCTGCTCTGCCTGCAGTGTTTGAGTCATTGCTTTCCCTTGGGGTAAAAAAATGCACGTGTAAAAAAATATATATATAGTGTATATATATATATATATGTGTGTGTGTATATATATATATAATGTAGTTTATATATATATAATTTAAATAGGTCTAAATTATATATATGAAAACATATAAATATATCAATGGATATACAGAATGTATATGGATGGGCAATTGTTACTTCGCAAGGTAAATGGAAAACAAGCCTTTATCTTACCATCTGCAAAGAATTTCTGGTCTCATCTGGCTCTTTCTCACAATTTCTGTTCTTGTCCCTTTTAATCTTGGTTTCACAGTTCAGTACTATCTCAAATCTTCATATTTTTACCTCTGCTAATAGTTTGATGTGTCTTACCCTACGTGGAGCTGACATAGAACATATGGCTGATTACTGAGAACAGGAGTTATCAGCTAGGATTTCTACAGAGAAGCTCTCCATGCCACCAGTAACGGTATCACTAAAATTTAAACAGATTACAAGTATTTCTTTAAATACAATAACAAGATCAGTTGCTCTCCAAAAAAAAACTATTAAAGCCTACATCATATTTTTTTTTTTTTTTTTTTTTTTTTTTTTTTTTTTTTTTTTGCCAGAGTCTGAATGCTCTATAGCTTCTGTTTCTTAGAAGAACTGAAGAGCAACAAAATTTACTTAATCAGTACTTACTCTTAAGGGATTTTAGTGATGCTGGATATTTGCTGTTTGGAAATAAACACTTCTGTTTGGTCTGACAAACATTGCTTGATGGAGAGTAGAAGCATTCTATGCTTATCTAGAAATACTCTAGTGATACTTAAGTGTCAGAAAAAGTGTGGCYAGCAGGACTAGGGATGTGATCATTCCCGTTCTCAGGAGCTTGAATCCTGTTTCCAGTTTAAATAAAAACCACCCTATACTTTGCAAACAGTTCATAGTACAAAGAACATACATGTTTTGTTTATTTTTGGAGTAATCTCTTATTCCATTTATGCAAAACTTTGACTCGCCTTCTCCCTTAGAACACCGCTGTCATGGCATGCAAGATCAGCTAGAATTTCAGGCACAGGAAAGGGTCAAATAGCATAACTAATTGCACTTTTCTGAAAGACAACAGAACACAAGTTCATTAATTTAAGCCTGCAGTGCAATCACATTTAAATGCTGAATACTCATTTGAACCACAACACATTTTTTGCCTGTACACATTGAAAATTCAAACATAAAAATTCCCCAGAGAGATGCACACAGTGCAATAAATACTTTTTCTGTTGTGTTTCCTCCTTATTTTAAAATCAGAACAATTTGATGATTGCATGGATGTTAGTGCTGTTTGTGTTTCAGAGTGGATTTTCTGATCTTTGGAGCTCTTTTTAGCTACAGGTGTTCTATGAGAGCATTTCTTCATTCTGTGGTGTTCTCAGGAAGTTTGGTCTTTATGTAACTCCCTTTTWATAGTTTTTCACTTCTCCACTGGTCACTTCTCTGGTTTTTATTGTCAGCTGGGTCTCATAATCTATAGCC
>NW_026623831.1:200058-239720 GCF_030028575.1 Malurus melanocephalus | reverse complement strand
AGCTGGAATAAATTCATATTAAAAGATATGGAGCTGCTGATGCACTCCAGAGGACTGAAAGCTGGGTGATAACATTTGCTGGGTGCAAATATGATCAGGACAACTTCAGCCACTGCCGGCTCTTTCCATTCTTTGGGAAAGCACAAAAAGGGCAGGGCTGTGTGCGATGGCCGAATGTCCCGTTGTCATTTCAGCTCACTTAAACCCACTTGATCAAACCAGGAGAACTAAATGCAAACTGGCAGTCACCCTTCCTTGGAGGGAGCGAGTCGATATTGGGTCTGTGTGCAGCAGATGYGTAGCTAATGCAATAAATATGGTTCTTACATTTTGTATATAGGAAAATGGAAGCTTCTCCTATCTTTTAGCTCTTTTCATTTTGCATTTTGCAAAGAAGGGTTTATCCCATATTTCACATTTGAAAGGCAGACAATTGCTGTAAGTGATTCAGAATATTTTTTGGCGCTTGTTTATCAGCATAAAAGATTAAAGCTTTATGAATAAATATAAAAATTCTTCACAGCTTTCTAACTTCAGAAATCCTCTTGTGGTAGCTTCTTGAACAAATATATTTATAATCTATACATTGGAGGTATTCAGCAGATTTATAATGTTTTATAAATACTGTTGAGCATATTAATCAGCAAGCTTTTGTGATTTCATTCAAATYGAGTCCACTAGGATTCCTCTGACTCTGTAAAGTCAATCTTCTAATTTTTATTTTTTTTTTATATCGTGTTTCAAGGGGTGTCTACTCAGTTAATTTCTCCAGGGCTTTATTATCACTGTCCTCCAATGCTTACAATAAGCAAAGAAAAGACAACAGAGATTGAGGGAAAGCAAGAAGTGCTCAAAAACACCTCACAATTCCAGTCAGATCTTTTTCAGAAGAATGGGATATCTTGTTCCACATAAACTGGATTACTCAGCACTTGTATAAACTAACCTTATACCCCTTCCTTCAAGTGTATCCAGACATTGCTCATACCTCAGTTTAATTAGGGAGARGGTTTCTATGTAATGTGATGCAATCTAATATTAAGTGCACACAAATATTTGGCTAGACAAACATCTGCTTTTTCACTTCTGAAATTAATCACAGTCTGAAAAATGCTGGAAGTGAATGACCCAATATATAAGAGCATAGTTCCTACAGTTGTTTAAGGAACAGTGCCTGCTTTGTTACATGCAGCCCAAATATTCGCTCGCATAAAGGGTGGGTTAGGCCAAAGGATATCAAATCCTCTCACAGCTTCGTGTTATCTACCATTTGGTAGGGTAGCACCTTTCTCAGCAGACATTCCTTGTGAAAGAAGGCAAGTTTGTCAGGGCAGGACAATGATTAATTAGTTGAAGACATTAGTCAAAACCCTAAGTATCAGTGGAAAGGTGCCCTTTGTGTTCTGAAAAGATGTGGGGAAGGATCAGTGAGGGCAGGTCACAGTCACAGTAAAAGCCAAAGACAAGGGATACTTATGACAAAAGAATTTGTCTTCTCTTCCTTTCTCTCTTTTCATGTGAAAAAATTCCTCTGCTGGAATGGGGCTGCACCTATCTCAGAAACCAGGCAGCAGCACTRGAAGTTTTCTCAAGTTGTTTCCCACACTGATGTTCCTTTCCCAGGCTGAACTGGCATTTTATAGGAGAGGAACAGTTTAGCCAAGTACTGGCAGCTCTAATGTACTCAGGTTCCTCTGCCCTTTTGCTTGGCTTAGCTCACTAGTGTATATTCTTTATTATCTAAGCAAACTGATATTCAAGAGCTTTTTTCCTCCTCTTGGAAGGAATTTTTCGAGGATTTTCTCTCTCAAAAGGCTATCCCTGATCAGCTCAGTAGATGTGGAATAAGATTGTTTTGCTGTTTTCTCTAGAAGTTGTCACTGCAAACCCAGATGAAGTAAAAGCACTTGTCAGCTTGGCGCATTGTCTGTATTTTGCAGCTAACAGGAACAGTTTAGCTTTTTTGTCCTCTTTTGAAAATCCAAAAGACCTTGATTCTGCACATAAAAGCTCTGGCAACAAGCCCACAGATCTCTCCTCTAAGTGTATGCCAAGAGTTTGAGTCAAAAAATTCAAACAGAAAAGATTTGGGGCGATATGGATAAAAATTCTGTCCGTTCTTTTCACCAACTTTAAAACTCTTTTCCTTTATGGTAGCATAATCTCTAAAATATATGCRACATTCTTCAAAGCTCGCCTTCTCTTTAGCAGCTGTTGTGGGTAACAAAATAAAARCAAAAGAGCTCTCTGGAAAAGCCCTCACTCTTAGCAGAGAAATCCATGTTCTTCTGCTCCCCTTTAAAGAACATGTGCTCGATATTTAATTGTATTTACATGGGGCACTGRTCATTATGGTTTTGTATTTTGTGCTGTCCGGTTCCCTGGTGGGTGTCAAAGCAGCCATGGCAGTGCCAATCTCCTGGCAGTGCTGCCCTTTGTTTTGGGAAGAGCAGCACCTCCATGGCTGTCCCAGCATCCATCACCCCCAAACCAACCCTTCCATCCTTACCTTTGCCAACACTTGCAATTACCTTGCTGAGGTTTTAATTAAGAGACAGCAGGATTGAAAAGCAGCTTCAAATGTGGCCAGTGGATGATTTGAAGACGGGAGGGAAAGGGAGCTGATATCTGGACGCATTATCGATAAGCTTTACAGGGTGAAAATTCAGAATACGTTTTCTTTGGAAACAAAATATTGGAATTATTGGGAAAAAAGTAGAGTTWTCTATGTATAATTTTCTCATTTTTAAGTCTTTGTCTTCACTCTTGCTTTTCACTTTTAAAAATACTTTAATTATACAGGTGGGGTTGTTTCTTTGCTTTGCTGTGTTTAGATATATAGGCACATCCAGAGCTGAGAATTTTTTTGTGATTAGTGTGTCCCAGCTGGATGRCAGAGAGCTGTTTAAAGGCACTCAGGAAAAACAATGTGTGTAAAATCACGTGGAAACACAGACATTTTTCTTCTGTTTTATATAGAGGTGTAGCACTCCATATTATTAATGGGGTACTTTGGTTTAATAGACAATGCTGCTATGTTTTAACACTTCAATATTGTTCAAAAGTAGATCCTGGAAAAAAAGAAAAAATCATTTACTTAAATAGCTTACATGGCAGGCAAGTGTATGAGAGTCAATGGAAATCAATAGCAAAAGAGACATTTCTACAACCAGGCTTTTGAAAGAGATGTATAGACAAGCCTGTTAATTGGTTTTCAATGGAATAATTTTCAGCAGAGTTCATAATTATTCAGTTGTATGTATCCTCAGCCCACTGTAATTTCCTTTTGACTTCCAAACTCTCCACTTTTCATGGAGCATTTAAAAAAGAATAACATTAATTTGCCACTTCCTAGCAGCCTGTGTTCTGTAGGCCTYGTTTCTCTAGTGTCAGATGACTTTGTGTTTCTTGTGTCACTTGAATTCCAAGAAATATCTTGCAAACAAATGTTAAGAAATAATTTATGATGTCTACTCTCAAGCTTTTTTAATATTTAAATTATTTTAAATATTTAGACTATTTTAAAATATTCAGAATATTTTAAATATTCTCAAATATTTTAGTGGTCCTATTTTTCCAGACTAGTTTTCAATACTCTGCCTCTGAAGTTGTTGCCTGATTCCTTTTCAAAAAATCCCATGAAAATAAGCTCTGGCATGTGTGTGCCTCTCCTTGTGTCTGTTCCTCCCTGATCAAAGTTACTTATAATTAATTTTCTGAAGTTTGGTCTAATTTTGAGATGAGTAATTTTAGCATATGAACAACCAAGCCCACCCCAGTGTTGGGTACAAGAAGCTTTTCAGTGCTATCATGAATTATATACATGCCACTTAAAACCAGGCAAAAGTAATGTTYTATAGCAATTCATGAGGATAATAAATAATTATTTTAAATATTATGGCAATATTAACAGAAAACTCTGTTAATCTCTAGGAATTGAATATTAAGAAAATAGGAATGGGGCATCCAATCCAACTCCTCTCTGAGTCAGCAGACTTGTTTAGCATGGTGTCCTGTCTCTGCAGTAACTAATCATAAAGATTTCAAAATTAAGTCATATTTACATTTTTTGCTTGCACACCCTCCCAGTCCAGCAGCATCAGAACTTCCTGCTACAGATCATAATCTGGGTTGTCATGTTTAAGTGTCATTAGTTTATCTTTTTTTGATGAATTCATCTAAGTGTGGGGGATTGTTTTTGCATTTTGAATATTGTATGGCCATCAGTTTGACATTGCTGTGCAAAAAAAAAAACAATGTTTTCTTTCATTTCCTTTAAAACTATTATTTCATCTTTTTAGCTGGCCTCAATAATTACATTGTGAGTAATGYTTCTTGACTGATCAGCTTCACACCATTTATGATTTCCCTGTTCTTAATTTCAAGTACCCTTCCAGTTGCCCCTTTATTCATTGGAGACTATCAAGTCTTTTTTCTTTGCAGAACTTGTTCTGTACCCCCTGCTCACACTTGTCAGCCTTCTGTGTTTTTATTACTTGGACCATATGATTTTTTCAGACAGCATAGCCAGAACTGCATACAATAATTACAGTGTGGGCACACCAAAGATCTACAAGCAGTTTAATATGTCTCTGTTTATACCGAGACTCCTTTCCCAATAACTCCCAACAATCTGTTTGCCATCCTGACTGCTATGGGTAGCAGCTAAATCAAATCCAGCATTGTGTATGTTTTGGGGTTTTTTTTTATTAGCCTTCATTCCTATTTATTGATAGCAAATTGTAACTGCTATTTTTACTATCACTCCCTAAATTCATTGATCTTTCTGGACTCTTCAGTTTGGTTTTTTGTTTTTTTTTTTGTAACTTTGACTATGATGAATAATTTTGTATCATCCACATGCTTTGGCATCTTTCTGATASCTGTTTTCTCAGGCAGATGAATGGAATGGAACAAAGCATATGGAATGAAGTGAATGGGATAGATAACCACAGCAAGGAGAGGGTGATGGCTWTTAGACATGAACACTCTTTTCTGAAGCACTCATCTTAAATTACCACTTGCAAAGCCCCTTAGTACACGGCATTTTCTTGTATTTGAGTGTAGTTCTCGGGAGTTACTTATCATGGCRCTAGGGGCTTTACAGAATGAAATTGTAAACTTCCCTTTTTAGAGCTTGAAAAGGTGGCATAAAAAAACCTGTTACCCAGAAAAGGAGAGAATCAAACCTGTAATGGGTGATCTTAAAATAGCAGTGTATCCCACAGATCATTCAGGATTGTTKTTTATGTTATGCCACTCTCAAGGATTATTTTGGTTTATGATCAACCCTTTGTTGTCCTATAAAGATTTGTGATCACACCTGGATATGGTCATACCTTTGTGTGGCTATGATGGATAACATGGTGGTGTATGCTGAAGCACACTGATTTTATTTAATACTTAAAACATTTAAACTTAATACTTAATATTTCTGATCCAAGGGAAAAAAAATAATAACCCAGTTATTTGCTGCTGTGTCCATTTTGGGCTTCACCCCTTTCTGACTTTTATTTGCTTCTTTAAATAATTTTAAACCTCTGAGAAGCAACAACCCCAGCTGCCTAAGATTGGTGTGCTTACAAAGATTTCAGCAAAATTTAATGTGTTTAATTCTAAGGAAATTTCTGTGAAAAGTTTGATGTGGTATCTCTAGATCTTGACAAGCATAAATACCAGTGTTTCTGTACTGTGCTAAAGTATAAGGAAAGAGAACCTGGAATGGATGAATTTTTTAATTTTCAGGTGGGATAGATCATATTTCTCGCATTTATCAATTCCCTTTAAAATAAGTGTGCATTTTTCAAATGGTGACCTTTCCTAACGTGCTCCTTACAGACCCATCCTTATAGATGGTTCTATTTACTTTTTCAAATGGGGCCTCTACATTCTGTTATTATTTTAGGAACACAGCATCTTTCCAGGAATTTCATCTCTCCCGAAATGCGTGGTTGTGCTCTCTCGGGGTGCACGGTGAGAAGCGACGGCTTCGCTTCCCAGCTCTGCACGGGAGTGTAGGAATAGGAATAGGAAAATTGGCTCAGATCCAAGCTCCTTCTCTTCTGGCAATACCCTCTGTAAAATGCTTTTAAGGAAGATTATAATAACCTAACAGATGGCTTGTGTAGGATAATCTGACACTGATCGCTTATACTTAAAGGTTGTTTTAAACCCAGAAGTGTAATTTATTTCCACATTTTTATTACAATTATTTATCATAACAAAATATTTTCCGTAGACATGTCTCTGAATCTTGTGTTCCTGATGGCAGCAGTAATCAGTTCTTCAGTCAGATAATATGTCTTTATAAAGAAACCCTAATTTTTTTGGTTTTCTTTTTYTATTCKCATGCTACCATGGGAGAAACTTTTTGTCATCATTAGTTCATACACGATTACCGTGGCAGCTGTTATTCCTCTTTCCTCAGCAGTAAACAATCTCACACCTTTTCAATCTTGACATGTCTTCCAGATTCATGATCATTCTTATCATTTTTCTCCAAGTTCATGATCTATCCCTAAATACCTGCTTTCAAAAAGTTTCCAGATGAACTTTAACTCCTGCTGGCAAATATAAAATTGCTTTTCTGTCCTCCATATTCACATCTTCTATCTATCGTTACCTTGAAGCAATATTAAATGAAGCTGAATGAGCGTGGAAAAGAATAGCTGTTGGGAATTAGGAAGCTGAAATTTGATTACTTCTTGTTGATCAAATCATAAACTCTTCCATATCCCTACCTGCAAAACAGGGATAATAGCAGTTTCWTGCTCACAGAATGGAATACAGGCAAAAGAACTCACGTGATATAAATACCTGAGGAAATGTTCTCAAATATATATATATTATGCTACAGAAGTGCAGGTTATCTGTATTCAAGCAGCCCAGTGGCTTGAATCTAATTGTTTCCTGAGAAAATGCAAAATATAATAGATTTTGACATGTAAAATTTCCAAGTATGTGACTATGTTCTCTTCATTACAGGCATATAAAAAATTTGCTTTGAAGTTAAAGTAGGAGAAATAATAATTTCACCTGACAAGAATAGCTGGAGCATTAAGATTATGACATAAAGATTAGCTAGACAATAAAACACAATACTGGCCTCTTTCTCACCTCATAGGAGCTTCTTCAAAAGGAAGTCATAGATAATGAAGTTACAAACAGGAGCTTTTGGTAAAAAGAGAGAAAAAAAAAAAAAAACCACCAAAACCCTTTCTTCATTATTCATGTAATTTCCACACTGTCTCCTAAGGGTATCTCTGGGCCACACAGTGCTGCTGGTGCTGGAATTGTCACTCAGTATCTGCTACTTGGCTATTTTTTGACCAGCTCACAGTCCATGACCTCATCATCCCAGGTGAAACACAGGTTTAAGGCAAAATGCATGAAGATGAAGAGGCTATGACTTTTACAAAATAAAGATGTCATGGTTTTCMATGCAGATGTACAACACACCTGGAAAGACAGAAGGTGCTTCCTCCGCTGCAATCATAACTGGATTGTTTCACATAATTAGTTTGATATCAATCAGATGATATTAATTTCATTATAGTGCCTACTTGCTACCTAGAAAAAGATTTCTTTTGATGTGGATGGTGTTGATTTTTTTTTTCTGTGGTTGGTCAGACTCGCTTGTATAATTTATTCTTAGTTTAAAATAAGATTTTAATTGTCGTCTTCTCTCTTGGTCACTGAGTAGCGTAGACTTAACCTACTCTGGTTCTTTGTGATGAGAAAYGTCTCTACAACTCCTCTAAGCAGTTATTGTCCAAAGCTCTAAAAGAGATTCATTGTCTCTTCCCTGTGCATGGGTGTTCATTTCATCTTCAGTTGTTTTTCAAAACCTCAGCAACCTCATTTCCACAGACCTGAGTTATCCAAATCTGAAAAGCTGTTGGTCTTGGCTTGTGCATCAATGTTAAGCAGATGTACCTGATGTTGTTTTTTTTTCCACAAATGTAAGCCAAGTTTCCACAATGCCAGTGTCTTTATTTTGCCAGTATTTTCTCCTTGGCTCTTCCTGTTGTCGGAGCTGACTCTTGAGTTAGACTCAGACCAAGCTGGTCAGGCTGCAGCAATAAAAGGCACTTTTGGCTGGATCTCAGCAGCAGCGTAACTTTGTCTGTAGACAGAGGAAATGGAAGTTTGGGCATGTCTCTGTGACACCCATGAACTCTCCTTAGCTTTGGGACCTGGTGGTTTAGACTTATTGTTTTGCCTTTTGTTTCCTTATCAAGCCATCATAAATGTTTCTGAACTAAACAGCTTCAGCTATTATTTTTTTTTTCAAATTAATGGGCATAGTTATCAATAAAAATGAATTCTGTGAGGTAACTTAACATTCCAACACCACAAAGCTTCTACCAGTCACAGGTAAGACTGAAAGACCAATGCTTGAAAGTTGTAAGCAGCTGGAAAAAAGAGCCTTTATATTAGAATTACTTATCCAGGCTTAACCATAGCTCACATTGGGTGACTCAGCTATAATTCTGTTAGCAATAAGACACTGCAGGGAGTGTATTTCCAAGCAATTATTATACTTGGGTGATTAAAGTAATTCTAGATATGACCTTGTCCATAAAACACCGCCAGAGGCATGCTGTAATCTTACAGAAGTGTATTGCTTGTCTCATCTCATTGCTTAATTATAAAATGTACACAGTAAATATTCTGGAGATAGGAAATGGAAACTYATGGAACTGATGCTATAAACCCCTCAGGTATTACATTATAAAATAAAATATAAAGTACRACTCCTTATATCGCCAAAATATCATCTTCAATTTTA
Organism: Malurus melanocephalus; assembly: GCF_030028575.1. Classification (NCBI taxonomy): domain Eukaryota; kingdom Metazoa; phylum Chordata; class Aves; order Passeriformes; family Maluridae; genus Malurus; species Malurus melanocephalus. The sequence goes on along the minus strand of NW_026623831.1, from coordinate 230,929 downwards.
TAACAAAATAAGTTGGTAATCAACTGCAATCATAGATAACTTATTTTGAATCCACACAAGATGAAAAGATCATTACATCACATAAAAATATACCTTTTCTCTTTTTTACTACTTTCTTCCTGTGTTACTAGAAGGTTTCCATGTTAATGTAAAGCAGTTCAATCAATAACTGATGGTCTTCTCAAAGWTATTTTTTTTCTCTATATAGCAAGGCTTAAATCTGATTCAGAACAGGTACATGAAATTCACCTCTATTTYCTTCTACTTTTTTCAGAACTGAGATCCAAACTCATTCTCTCATAACAGAAAAAAAGGGTTTATGCAGCCATAGGTATGACAGTCTTCTTGATGKTTTTTTTCATTTTGAGGATAAGATTATTATCAAAATTCAGTGTTGGGGAAGAAAGAGAAAGCACTGAATTCTAAAGGAAACRCATGAGCTACCATTGTAGGATATCTGTATGCAAGAAAATTCAATTATATCATAATAAAATCTAGAAGTATTTCTTGGGCCTGGTCAAAAGCTGGAATAAATAGAGCCACCATGAGTTAATTCGGTTCAAACATAGAATATTGTGAGTTTATTTACCAATATAAAAATATATTTTGCCATTATTTTTCCTCAGATGCAACTGCAACTGCATTTGACTTGATTTTGAATCTATACTTCTATTTGCTTAAAAATGTGGAATAAAGCAAGAATTTACCTACACAAAACTTAAGACATTAATAATTGACATACAGAGCATTTTCTAGGGATTAATAACCAGCTGGGAGAGCTGATGGCCTGAGGCAAAGCCAAGGGCCATTACCCCCTGGCTGGTTATTAAATCCCCAGGAAATTCCCAATGCTAAGGTCACGATTGCTATTACAATCTTTTTTTCTAAAATAAAACAAAAAGTCTTGCTTCACTTTATTTCATCCTTTTCCATAATTTATTTTAGAATGCTGCATGTAATATGAATACAATGACACTGGTGTTTGGTCATTTCTAGGGATCTAAAAACCCTTCAGTGTCAACAGACAGATTCCTATTTTTTTCCTGATAGCCTGTGCATCAGGCCCTGTTTACAGGCAGCAATCAAAATGCTTTTTGAGTACTTTGTCAAGGTTAATTCATGCTAAGAAACAAAACCCATTTTAAGTTAGTTATGAAGAAAAATGGCTGGGAAAAGAGTAGATAAATAAGAAGCATGAAGTTGTATCATTTATATTGTAAAATCACAGGCAATGTTAGAGGCTGCTCAGGCCATTACTGTACCTCGTGTACAAAATGACAATTTTAATTGCGAGTGGGTGTGCTCTGCAGTGCAGCCCACAGCAACCAAGTGCATGACAGTCAGAAAGAGAACGCAATCAGTGCCCTRTATGCAAATGCTGTTAGGAAAATCAGCTACTTGGTAGAACAAGACTGGCATCAGAGAAGGAAGGGCGAAACAGTCATATTTTATTGTCAAAAGGAGCAGTGGAAGCATGCAGATTAGATTAGAACGAATCTAATTGGAGATATGGGTGGTTTGCAGTACAGGAGGGGGAGCAGGCGTTAATTTGTGTCAKGCTACGCCATGTCACTACCACTTGAAATTCCATTGGGCAATATTAATTCAAACAGAGGTCTAGGCTGCTAATAAATGAGGTAAATTGAGTCAATTACTAATTTCATGCTTTTCTGATTTTTGGTTTGGATATATAATATCCACAATTTAATGCACTGTCCTCTAGAGATCTTTGCCACTTATGAAGAACATGTGTTCGTAGAATTATTTATACTACCCATGTTGATAAACATTGCTCCTGTACCCAGAGCAACAGGACAAAGGGCAGGAAGGGAGCCAGGTTTTGTCTGCCTTTTCCCCCTGACTGAACTATTTCATTATTTGTGATATGACCTTCTTGCCTTCAGGCAGATCCTCACTTTCTCCTTGTCATTTGCTTCCTTATCAGCGGCACAACAAAGCCTTCATTCACGTGCCAGCATTGACACTTCCCTATCAATATCTTTATCTTWTCACAGCTTTAAGCAGCTGGGAAGAGTGTTTTGTACAGGATAAGGCAGAGGGGAGCAGCCTTTATGCAGGAGAGACCCCAAAGCTCATCTTGAATCCCACTGTCAAGTGCACATTTTCTTGATTGCTCCCATTTTTTTGAGACAGAGTTTCAATAACSCACTGCCTCTCCCATTACACCATTACTCCACTCCAACCTGTGGCTGATAAGGCAGGGGTTGTGCAATCAGCTCCAGCAGCTCACCCCCTGCACCGCCCAGGGAGTGCTCACTGATCCACTGGCTCCCTTTCAAGTCTTGGATGCACTCCCAGAAAACCCACTTCTWACAGGATCTCTCCTGCTCTATCAGCAAAACATCAAACCCGATACCTCTGTTTGGGAAAGACAAAGCAAAATAAACATGATGGGAGGGTTTTGGTYTTTCTGGCAGAATTATTTGTCTGCTGTGCTATATCTTCTTACAAAAATAGCATATTATTTATTATTGCTAACTGAACTCACCACCTTTTARTTCAAGATGTGTATCACCTACTGTCATTTCATTCTCTTTCTCATAAATGAACACCAATCACTTATAAAAGTTAAAATAAATGACAAGAACATAGACAAATACTACCCCTACCTCTAAAAAAAGGAAAAAAAAAAAGAGAGAAACTCTAATATAAACTACWTAACTTGGAAAGTTATAGGGGAAAAATAATGGTACAGAAATTACTCGTACCCACAAAATCTTTCTCTTTGTTTCTATGAAGCAAGMTCAGCTCTTCTCCTTCCCATTTACCTAATTTTTAAAATTTAAATGTAACTTTTAAAGTATAATTTTACACGTCTACCTTTGCTTCTTGTTACRTCTTCCTCAGTAGGACATGTTCGATTCTGGTTTTAGAGAAGCTCATTATTTTTTAAAAACCTTGATGTCCTAAGAAGAGAATTAATTATGAGATATAGTGGAATAAATTAGATTGAAGAAACCTTCTATAAATACACAAATATTGTTATCAGGCTGAAAAGGAAGTACAGAAAARTGCAGAGGCAGCTAAAAGACATTAAATGATCTGATGCCAAATGATCTGAAGCCACAGTCCCATCTTTCATGGTTCACTACAGGTCATTGGGTGAATTTTATTTTTCGCACTAACCTTTGGCTGTATTTGCAAAATGAGTATTCATGACTACATCTTGAGGATATGTTGAAGTCCCCACATCTTGTGGACATAAATGCAGCTATCAAAGCTACGCATCTGCTCCTTTCAGCCAGAACTTAGATCTATTTAATGTTGCTATTTCATGACTGCAGACATTCTTGATGGAGCTTTTTATTTTTTCAGTAAAAAAGTAATGAAGAATTGCCCCCTCGAATACTGGCTTTATTGTGAAAATGCCTCTGTGAGTCTTTTCGGGAGCAGTCTTTTTTGTCAAATTGCTTCCACAGATTCCAAACCCACCATGTCCAGCTAATGTCAGTTAATTTCTTTAAAACTATCTTTGCTTTATGATTTCTTCAAGTGTACAGTGTACAAACTTAGTTTTACATTGTGGCACAGGGCTGTCTTTACTCTTAACAGAGGAAAAAAAATCCCTTGATTTTGGGTGAAACATTAGCCTTCAAATCCAGATGAAAATKAACATGGCAACTTATTAATATTAATACTAGCTTATTAGTATGTATAACATGAATATCTCAACAACTACTCATTCTCTAAGTTGATAAACCAACAATGAGTGTATCATTCTGTAAAACACTGTAAGCCTTTAAGTGCAGGGGAGAGACACTGGAGCTGAATTATGAAACAGATTGGTTCTCTGCTAGATTTGTACTTTGCATGTTTGTGAGGATATTAACCTCAGGATGGGRGTTGTGTGCCCCCTAATTACACACTCAGGTTATTTTGAAAAGCTTTTAATCGGACTTTCACATAACAGTGAACATGAAAWACATACAGATAAAAAGGGGCCATGCCTTTGAATTTACATGGGCAAATAGTACTTTCAAGTCTTCAGCAGCAATTTTTTCTGTTGACATTGTAGATGTGAGGTTTATGCCATCTGGGTCAATAACCTCCTTGTTTCAAGAAAAATGGCTTCTTTTTCTGGAATGTTTAACAGACAGTGGAGGAGATTAAACAGAAGCTCTTACATAATCTTTTCATTTGTATGTTAAGAAGAGATGGACAGGATGCATACAGAACGGTATTTGTAGAATTTTTACCAAAGATATCATTGCAATCGAATTCTGAAAAGAAATTACTTTTCCATTGCCCTCATTCACAATTTTTTTTTTCTTAAGTTTAGCAGGGTTAAGTCCTGGCTTAAGCCTTTTCAATGAACTAAAAGCATTAGGAGGAGATAAATACAATGAGTGCAAATCCATTTTACTGCTGAAATTATTGTCTTTCTCGCTCAGTAGGAAATACTCTCCTTCCACTGCTGTGGGACCCGTCAGAAGAAATTCTGGCTCTACTGAAATTGAGAGAAAAGCTTCCTTTGATGTCAGTGGGGACAGGATTATATCTTGGTGTTTGCCACCATGGATGCTAATTTTAACCCTCAGGAGAGATGTAYTCACCAGTGTCCTCAAAGCAGAGCTTTGCAGTATTTATTACAGACTGCCTGCCCTCCAGCAGAGCACTACCTTTTATTTTTTTTATGCCAATTCTGACTGCAAATAAAATTTAAGTGAGAAATCATGAAACCTGTCATCTTTCTGGCTTCTGCTGTATTTTTTTCAGTAGAAGATTAATTTTAGGCGGCCAGTTTTTTTATTAGGCAGTGAGCACTTACATAAAATAAGATTCACAATAAGATAYCACAATTAATAGATTTCTAAGAAAGTAAATTTAGCACCTTCTTAAGAAAAGAAGCCCAAATAGTCATGACCATCAAATAGATGTCATTTTTATTTGAGAAATGTTAGACTTATAATGAACAATTTGTTGCTCTGAACTGCAAATGTAGATTTCAATATCCAATACCACATCTTAAGAGAAATGTACAAGTTTAACTCTTAGAAAACTGGTGCATGGTCATTTGTTGCAGYCTATAAATAAGATTTTGCCTCTAGTGAGAGAGATTGAAACTCTAGCAATGGTACATCAACAGCTGCTGGAGTTTTCACAAAGAATTGCAACTGCCATATTTAGTGAATGGCATTTAAAACATCTACCTATTTAACTGCTTTAAATTGCAAGCCAGTCTCATAAGTATAACAAAAACCTGAGTAGAGTATTCTATCCATTTCTTCTCTTGGAAAGTATGTCTCTGCCCTGGAAGAAACCTGGTCTGCTCAGCAAATGCATTAAGGACTAAGTTTTTTTAAATATCATTAAAAGGGCTGGGTTAGAAGGCACCTTCAAAGCTCACGTAGTGCAACCCCACTGCCATGGGCAGGGGAATCTTTCACTGGATCAGGTTGCTCATGCTGGCTCATGCTTCGGTGGCATGTTGATTAATGTAACACGTAAGGTATGTGTACAGATGCCCTTCCCTGAACAGAATAAGAAGGGATAAATGGTGAATAAATAAAATACTATGAGTGATATTGGCTACTCCTCTTGTTTCAGTCTGCTTTGGACATAAGTAGTCTGCRTTTGACTAAAGCTCTTAGAGGTAAAGAGAGAACTTTCCTCCCTTTAGCAATTAAAAGACAACCACTGGCCCAGCAGATTTAGTGATGTGAGTCATAACTTTAACTCAGGCAGTTTTGTGGCCAGCCTGGATATGCAGATGGCCTTGGCATATGATGGTGAAAGTGATGTAAATCATTTCTCATTGAATCGTAGCATCCCAAGCTGTTGCCATTTAATTGTTCAGTTTATACAAAAGTAAATGCCAGTAGAATGATTTGAACTACTGGCATGATCATTCTGTGAGGTGCTGCTTGTTTTATCAGCTGCAGATTGTTTCAACAGTTAACTTCAGCCCCAGAAGGTCACGCACTGTTTCACCACCTCATTTGACATGTTTCTGTCAGTTTTGGTGTCTTCACAGTTTTTTGGTTAAGATAATTCTCTTTTATCTCTCTGATAYACAGCCAATAAAATGTTTAAACTTCCTGTTTCGTACTGAAATAATGTTTATTTTACTTAATGTGGGCCTCTGTGCTCTCCTGGTGTGACAGGTCAAAACAATTTCCTAATGCTCTACCCAACACTTTAAGGCAGGTTTGAAAATTTCTGTTTGCAAGCTGGGAGTTGTGCTATGAATTAGGGAAAAATAATAGTAATATCTTCTTGTCATAGCAAAGGTGAGGTAAATATGTTTGTGCAGACCGATGAGTCCTCATATTTTCTACTCTAATGTAAAGAACTTACCTTTCTCTAGAAAACATGGGTTTCTGGATGGTTTTCTTTTATTCTTATCTTCCATTTTTCCAGTTGCACTTTCTCCCTTAGAGCATTATATTCTTTTTAGATTGAGAAGGCGGCCATCTTTTCTTGTGTGTTTGCACCATGCATATTCTACATATTTTATATTTAATCCAGCTACAGTATAAAATATCTTTGTGTTCARTGCCACTTCATTGTAAGTCATGGGATGGGATCATAAGGAATAGGCYGGCTAACATGACTTTAGTGTGCAGGAAACATAAAAATATATGATGCAATTAATTAGGAACATATTGGAAATATCTTTGTGACTGGTGGATTGAAATGGCAATGAAAAAATTAGCTCTTTGGTCAAGCATCTTAACTTAATGACAAATGTTGCAATGGGACAGTGTTAAATTCTCTGACAACTATGCAGCAGTGCTAGAATTATGCTTTAGATGCATTTGAATAATAAGTGGATGGGCTGTAGGAAAGGGAGGCCTGAAAGAAACAGAAATCAAGGAAATCCAAGTGAAATAGAAGAGCTGTATTGGCTTTTCCACCTAACTCCTACTGCAAGAGGAATAGGCAGCACTGCTAGTATAGCTTTGATGGCATAGTTCACACTACTATGGTTGGATTTTAGAAACAGAATTAAAGTCATTCTGTTTATAGCAGTTATASAAAAGCATTAACAAACAGAATACTACAGCAGTACTTTGGATTTGTCATCTCRCAGTTCTGTCATCCCATCTGCTCTATTTGTACATATCTTTATTTCCAGGCCTGCCTGGGCCTCTAGCTGTGCTCATCCTACTGGTACATGAAAGAATCCAGGCTTTTACGGAGGAGATGGGAATTTGGTTGTAATGGAATTAATGAATTTCAGATTAAAAATGCTTAGAGAAATTTGGAGTTAGCAAAAAAAAAACAAACTTGTGGATAGATGAGGAACTGTATAAACAGCAAACTGCAGTGAGAAGTAACAAGGAACTAAGTATTGGGGTAAAACTCAAAAAAGAGTAAAGAGCTGTTTTAAGGTCTTTAAAGATTGGCAGAGCTTATGCATAGTTTTACAAGGCTAGGAATAAGGGAGGAATAGCCCTAAACATTAGAGCTCTGAAATTTTGAGGACTGGCTTGCAGTCCAGCTAAAATGGAGCTTGTAAAGTTTATGAAGAGGATTACGTGATGTGATTGTGATATTAAAGAAGTGATGCTGCATAGATTTACATTCTCATAACTTTCTACCTCTACAATAGTGATARATATACCTTGGGGTTCTCATTCAATTGTGTATTTCTTCTCAAGACACAAGACCATAGTACGGAGAAAAATAAGAAATAAATAGAACAAAAATTTGGACCAGAACTTCTTTCTCCATAAGAAATCCAGATTGGAATGTTGGACAATGTCAGCAGTAACAGGGTTCTGGCTGCAAAGCAGTCAATTTATTGACTCATTAACAGTTCATAAAATTTAGCGCATTCCTCTGTTTCTTGTCACKGGCAAACATATGCTCTGAATTTATAGTGGGATCTGCAGTACCATTCCAAAAATATTAAAAATAGTTTTGTGATCATTACAATGAATGTTTCAAACCACAGTGGAATTCTGATCTCAAATAAAAGAATTGCAAATTGTGTCAGACAAGTTCACATGATTCATTACCTACTGAACTCACAGAAGTGATCCAGCAACTCAATGAAAGCCTTCATGAACACTYGTATTTTTCCAGAATCTAAAAGCAATTTCTGACTATAAACATAATTCTAGAGGTGTGGATGAAATACACTGTTTCTTAGTATCRTGCATCACAAATGGAACCAGAGAAAAGACATTCCCAGGATACTGATAAACACATGTGATGATTATGGATCTTTTCAGATCCAYAACAGAGTTAAGACATAAGCACTACTTTAGCTAGTATGAAATAGGGTCTGGTATATCTGTTACTGCCAGATTCCACTAATTTTACTCACATTGAAAAGCRGTATTTAGTCTGAGTAAGGGAATTAGACTTTGACACACAACTTTTAAAATTCTGTCGTAAGTACACATTGACAAGGGAGTGAATTAATGGACTGAACTAATTACTGTGATATTTYTGTTCTTTTTTTACAAATGCAGTGAATTATATGAAAACAGCTCAACGACTAACACAAGAAACAAATAAATTCCATAATGTGAGCTTTTACTTTCMCTTTCCATCAGAAATGTGGTATGGAAGCCCCGTGTTTGTGATAGGGAGAGACATTGTGATAGAGATTCTACCTCACTGACTGCATATGATATGAGGTATTACAATTTTCATTACTGTTCAGTAATTATATCAATGAGCATGCTTTTTTTTTCTACTTCTAAGAAGTCTACCTATGGTATACAAATGAAAAAACCTGTCTCCAAAGAGGCTACAAAAAAGGAATGTAAGTTTTCCAGTCTGGAGTAAAGAGTGAGTTGTCTGTATAAAAATGCAACTCCCATTTTATTGTTATGCATCTCCATTCTGAGAGCTCTGCCACAGGCTTRGGATAGCTGAGAGCATCTGCAGCCAATAAAAGAGGCAGGATCACAGTGGCTGAGGTTTGTTCCAAAGCAGATCTTTCATTCAGACCTTTCGTGAGATTCAACAGGATGCAAATGTGAGCTTGTACATATTTGCAATCAAGATTGCTGATGCACCTAATTAAAACTTCCTGTGTGGAGTGGAACAACATAGTTCAAATTTCCTTTTAGCTAATTGGACACTTACATAAACTCAAGGACTGGAGCCCAAATAACAKTGTCTATTCTGATTTCCTGTCATAAACCAGATATTATGCATCCTTCAGTAATTYCTACAGCCAATTTCTATGTTTTTGTTTTGTTTTTTAATGTGATGAGATGTCCCATAGAAGAACATTCATTCTCAGTTCCAAATAGTGGGGAATAATATACACTTTTGGGTAATAGCTCAGTGTTTGAGACTGATTTTTTAACAAATGGTTGTTTGATGTTTTTAACAAACAACAACTTTTCCTCAGCTCCTGTGTGAAAAGATTTATGAATGAGTACTAATATTTACTTATTTATTAAAATCTTTRTATTCAATTTTTCTAAATTATTCCCTGAACAAGCTATCTGGCAAGTCTCCACTGAATCCTTCCTAGATACGAATGCAGAAGCTAAAGCCTGATGCTAAACTCTGTTTTCTGACACAAGATAAAACAATGCTCTTATCTTTGCTTCTSTATCTTTACAAGCATCCATGATCTTTATGAGTGATCAAGCAACTAAGGTGTGGTTTTCAGGCCACATATAGAAAAAAGAAATCCTATCTCTTCTGTAATTTTCTCCTTCTGCAATACTGTGATTTGCCAGTTTGACTATTTTTTTTAATGTAAGAGTTGATCACATGGACCACCTAAGGTACTGTGATGTATTATTTCATAATGCTGTTATATAATGAAAAATGATATAAAGATAGTTAAAGTGAAAATGGTCTAAMACATATTTTGACATTTTTAACGTAAAAAAAAAATCGTTTAATTTGTTTGGTTAGAGTACAGTAGTACTGACAGTATGGCTCTGACAAAGACTTGAAATGATCATAAGTATTATTAGCCTATCTGACAGCACCTTGATACTGAAAAAACTTTTTAAAATCTAATAATTGGCATTGAACCCATCAAGTTCAGTAAGAGAGAGGGTGTTAAAAAACACAGGTGCAGASTTAGTCCTGGCAGAGCTGTTGGTACAGGTCAACAACAGGCAGATCTACACACCAGGCATGAAATAGTGCCCAACAAATTAAATCCAGGCTGTTCACCCTGTCCTTCAAATATACTGCCACAGGTTAGCAATAGCTCCTCTTCTGAAAGTCTGCTACATAGGACAGATTGTAATAGTAAACAACTGCATGGAGTCCTTGCCTCATAATAAATAATAACTCAGGGTATGGTTGTATTGTTCTGTTCATCCGAACAGGCTGCCTGAAAAGCCTCTGAGCAGGTAGCTGACATCTCATTCGCTTTCCTCCCACTTCACGTCCACATCTCAGCTCTCAGCTTCCAGTCTTGCATATGTAGTTAACAGTATGTAGTGTTATTACCCAAAAACTACCGCTCTTTCAATTCAAAAAGCTGTACGGAGTTTGGAGAGAGAAAACAAAAACTATGTTTGAAACCAGAAATCAACCTAATAAAAACAATCTTATGTCTTTGTTTGATTTTTTAATGCTATGAGAAAAATGGAAAGATATCCTTTCTATGTTTTGGATAATTTTAAGACCATCTTTATACCCTACATGGTACAAACAACTGTATCAGGTGGTCTGGACCTACTACTGCTTTCTAAACAAGTGAGTAAATAGTTTATTATGTATCAGATTTAAATAACCTGTTTTGACTTGTCATAGTGCATTTAGCAGCTTTATAACACATAGTACTGTCATTCATGAAACAATACTAAAAAGTCAGCTTTTATTGAAAAGTATCTATAAATGCATGGCTGAAGAAATAACAACAGAAAAAGCTGGTAAGATAATCTAGTTAAAATCAGAGTCTAATTATAATTTATGTTCTCTCAGCACACATCTAAGACTTCTGTAAGTTCTCTTTTTCATTTGTGGATGGATAGTTAGCCATATGCCATGCCAGTTCTGGGAACTCATTAAAGAAGCAGGACTGACCCTCTGATATTCTCCATGGAGGCAAGAGACTGTTCTGCAGCCAGGAACTGTCAGCGTTCAGGGTCACACTCTGTACTCTTGTTACAGTGGTAAACCCGGAAYAGGAGGTTTGTGGCACTCCTGAAAATATGCCAGTAAAGCAATCCAAACAAATTCCAGAACACAGACCACTTCTATGTGCTGTTTGTATCCCACATCATTTTTCAAGTGGTCAACAAACCTCTTATCTCCCGCAGCAGCTAACACGCACAGCCAACAAAGAATTACCTGTTACCTCCACCATAACAGGCACTAGAAACTCAGCCYTTATACAGGAATATGAGCTCAGGTTTCTTCAGTTTCTTTATTGTGTATGTAATTTGTGCAGTGAAAAGGACTGCCTGTTCATTCAGCTTACAAGACTTCTAAGGAAATATGTTCTATCCATCAAAAACTGGAAAAATGCCTTGTTGGAGAGGGTCAGTTTCTTCAAAAGAAAGAGGGGTGAGAAAACGTACCTGGCCAGACTTTATAAGCAACTTTTGGTTGGTGTRTTGTTTCTTACAGTTTCTGCCCTTAAAATAAAATCTAGCATTTGCAAATTTTGCTGATCGTCCCACTGGTATATTTAAAGTAGCTTTTCAGGTAAATACTAACCTTTTARAAACTCGTTCTTTAAGGAATTTTAATGCAAAAGTATTTTCAGACACATAACGCAACAAACTTAACAAGAGTCAAGGAAAAGCGAGGCACAATGGAATCTGAAAAGGAGAGGAGCTGGCACGGCAAGGGAAGAGGTATTTTATTGTAGCCCGCTGAACCCGGCGCAGGAAAGACACATGAGAAGCAGGTCCAGATTCTTCTTTAWTWATCTTCGGATTCCAGCTCTTTTAGCTATAGTGATCTCAGCTCTCTCTTCTGTAGTGAATTCAGCTCTCTCTGTCTCTGACTGCTACCAGCATGCTTTTTTATACACTTTCTTATCTCCCGGTTTTGAGAACACACCAATCAACAAAGCCCTAGACAGATTACATAACCAGAATATTCTCCAATGTAGCATGTTCTAGTAGCATGTTCTAGTCTTTAATTGGTGGATACTTTCATTTATCCAATCCTGTTCATCTCTGTGGCTGGTACGTCAGCCCAGCTTGAGTCTGCACTGTTTTGTCCATGTCTGAGTCCAAGCCGTAGTCAAGCCCAACCCCCACACATAGCTCTAAAACAGCAAAGGCCTCGGCAGTATTTATTGCCTGTGGAGTAGTTTCCTTAGAACCTCAGCAGAAGAATTTTGGGTCATTGTGATAAACTACAAGAACATTGGCAAATGTTCCCTCTTTAGCCAAGGGACTCTCAAGGACTTTAGCTCAAGGACTCTCTTTTGGAGCTCACTATTATTATGGATCTAAACCCACATTCCTGTTAAATTTTGTTTTCCTACTAGTGAAGTGTCTGTCTCCAAAACCCATTGTTATCTACTGAACAGATCATATGGCTAGGTGAAATTAAGTCTTTTTTCAAAATGCCAAAATTCATCTATTCTTGAAAACATCTACAGGCAATAAAAGCTGCTTGATTTTCTTCCATGCACATATGCTTTTTTTGAGATTTCATGCTTATAAAATCTAAGATTATCATGTGAACACAGACACCTGTCTTTTTTTAATTAATTTATTCCCATCCTATCATTGCCTTTTTATTTAATTTTAATACTTTTTTTTTTTGCTTTACTGTGTCTTTCTCAAACTTGACAAATTTGGAGAAGTGCCAGTTATAAAATTAAACCACAACATATAAAACTTGTTATATACTTCTAAACCTGGAGGAGTTTTGAAAAGGCAAAAAAAAAAAAAAAGAAAATTCATAAAACCTTTCAAACTTCTGACTGAGAGAAAATGTGGAGATCATGCATCTTCATTGCACTTATTCAATAACACAAAAGGTAGAGGGAAAACAGGTTTCTGGGGGAAAAAAATAAGCTCTTTCCCAAAATATACAGTTAAAGAAAAAGCTCATCCAAGTTAAAGCAAGGGGAAAAAAGACCCAAACAAACCAAAAAAACCCTCAACTCCGAAAAATCAAAAAGCYCCACAAGGGAAAAGAATTGCTTCATTGGATGTTTATGGTGCATAGACAGAAACACTGATGGGAGGGAAGGGAGAGAATAGGATAAGGAAGGGGTGAAGCTGAGGCAGGTTTGAGGTGTGTGTGACTGACAGCTTTTAGCTAGGTATCCTAATCCATCTTGCCCTTCCCTTTCCTGCTGCTAATTTCCTTGGCTGTCTGCAAGCCTGCTTAATTCATTAAAATCACAGAAAATTACCCAACCACAAAAAAAATTGCTTGCTTTTTTTTTCCTTGTTCTGATTTTAGTGATTTAGATTTGTTCAGTGAAGAGGGGAAGCAAGGCTATGTAGCCAGAAGTAAAGGGAGAAAGGATGAGGAATTCAGTGCTGGGATGGGGAAGAAAATGTTGCTAGACTTTTCTCTGTAGCAACAAGATGTTAATCAGCTCATTGTCCTGTGGATGGTAGACTCAAGGTGGACAAGGTGATGAGACTTCAGCTCAACCTTAAGAGCTTGTTGTGGTTTAACCCCACACAGATTTCACTCACTCCATCACCATCAGGATCCAGGAGAGAACTGGAACAGTAAAAGGGAGAAAAGTCCCAGGTTGAGATAAAGAGAGTTTAATGGGGAGAGCAAATGCCACACACACAAGCGAAGCAAAAGAAGGAATTGATTCTCTGCTTCCCATGGGCAGCCAGGTGTCCAGCCAGGCTAAATTGGCAAAATATAATCCAGACATAAAATACAGGCCTTAGAGGTAGGGAAGGAATGCTGGGTACTGCATGAACAGGATCATGTTCAGGGAAGACAAAAGCCTGGAAAAGAGAAGAGAGATCCTTCACTTTGAGTAGTGGTAAGGGAGCAGATCAGTTCCCTCATAACATGTAACATTACCCTCAAAGTGACAAAGGAATTCTAAATAGAGGCAAAGAGACTCTTAGTTGAATAGCCCTGAGCATGAGACCACAGCATTATGYTCCAATATATATATTCTCCAATCTATTATTTTTTGTAAAACCAGTTGTTCATAYAGCATGAACTGTTAACTGTTCTTGAGTTTGAAAATGTAAGCCAGGACACTTCTATGAAAAATGTTTTTAGGCATGTAACAGATATACACAAGGATTTTAAAAGCAATTTAAATATGTATTGCTGCTACTCCCAGCAGTTTGTAACTGAGCAAGTAATGGATGGTTTATGCCCATTTCCTAAAATGCAGGATTTTCCCCCCCAGCATTTTGGTCTTTTAAATGAATTTATCATGAAGTGCAGGATAAATGCCATTAGCACTCACTTTCAACAAAGAAATGAGTTCACTGTTGTCTACATTCATTTAATTTATCACTCCAAGCAGAGAGTGCCCCATACTGATTCCTAGTAGACACAGAGCGATTTCTCCATACTAGGGAAGTATTTTGCCCTTAAGAAATGATGTGTGGCTATTAAAAAAAAAAAAAAAAGTTTTGATGTTGATCTTTAAAGCAGCAATCTTCATACAGAAAAGAAAAAACTCCTTGTAGGGTGAGAGAGAAAGTACTCACTGTGAAGTACGGTCTCCTTAAGGGAGGAGTGAAGTAACTCGCTTAAGGGAACAGTGAAGTATCCATGGGCTCTCAGAACTATCCTAAAACAGAAACCAATTATCCCACAGATGTAAAATAAAATAATTAAAGACCAATATCTGGGGTAGTGAGAAGAATTTACTACACTATGTGATAGCAATAATGCTTTGAAACAACATTTTTGAGTTCTTACATATTTGTATATGTTATAACTTATTTTTTAGGTCGCATAGAATCCTTTNNNNAAAAAAAAAAAAAAAAAAAAAAAAGAAACTATTAGGTGCACCTCTAACAAAATCAGTCAATATCACCACAGCTTTCTTAAAAATATAATTTTCACTGCGCATTGCTTTGTGTGAACTAGTTGGCAGACAGCCTGGGGCAGCTAAAGACAGAGAGAGGACCTTTGGGATAGYTCAAAATATGCAGGTAAAACATTACTTTTGCTTTCAATGGAGTTAGTATTTTAATTTTACTTCATTTCATTGGGTCAGCTTTTTTTAAAAAAAATGGTCATAAGACTACACAAGAAAAAAGAATGATGTTTCTAAGCATGTGGCAGAAAATGGCCAASGTGTGCCCTTTTTCTCCCTTCCAGTTCAGCTGACCATGAAGGCACTGAGAAAATAACTTTTAAAAAGAATTAATCAGGAAATCCAAAATCAATTTGCAAGCTGTGACAATTATTTTACCGTAGCCATRTGCTTTTTAGTGTAGCCATGGTTAATTCTATTTAGGTGAGGTATTTAAATATGCACATGYATGAAAAGGGGAGGGATAGCAACACCAGTAATAGAGTGTAACTAATTTCTAATGTATGGAGCTTTGTATGTTTGTCTCAAAKTTATAAGATGCACATGCTGAAAATTACATTGTATTAGAGATTACCTCTCTTCATTGTCTGTTAGTGGTGTATTAACAGTACACTACATTTTCATTCATGGTCTCCTTGGAACCTCTCTAAGGTTGCTGTAGGATCATTAAATATTAAAGTTTTCCCTCTATCCATGAATCAAAGCCAGACTATGYAAATTTTGTTTTTCAGGTCCATCCCATAGTCAGATAATAATATATTTATGAAATGTAAGATCTATTTTTAGCTGGATTTTTCATGTTTGYGTATTACAGCGAACAAAGCACACTGAAGGTAGAGAGCAGTATTCAAAACTTTGAATCTCAAGTCACAATTTTCCACAACTTTTCCTTCCTGCTAAGCAGACATGTCTCACATGTTTAGACTTGGCTAGAAATTCTTAAATTCTCTGATTTTTCTTTAAAAGTACAACTTGGAATAATTTAAATTYGATTAGAGCAATGGTGGAAAAAAGGAAAATAATTTGAGTTCAACCCTTTGTCATTGTCTCAGGACTTAGGGGAGACCTCACTGCAGTCKAGAACTTCATCAGCAGGGACAGCCTTCTCTCTGGCACATGGGGACAGGACAGGAGGGAGTGGCCTGAAGCTGAATCAGAGGAGGTTTAGGTTGGATATCAGGAAAAARTTCCTCCCCSAGAGGGTGGTTGGACACTGGAAACGCTCTCCAGGGCAGTGGYCACAGCACCAAACCTGACAGAGCTCAAGAAGTGTTTGAGCGATGCTTTTGGGCACATGGTGTGACTCTTGGTGCAAGGCAAGGAGCTGGACTCTGATGATCCTTGTGGTCCTTTCCAACTCAGGATTTTCTAAAATTCTATGATTCCATGATGACTGTGTTTTAATTAACTTTACAGACAATGTTTGGGACTTCCCCACTGCTTTCTGTGACATGTAACACATGGATTAACAATGATGTATCTTCCTTTTAATATGAAATGGGAGTAAAAGCAGTTTTGAGACACATTTTAGGGCTGCTATCTGCAGTCTGGTAGAAGTTTTATGTTTTATAGCATTCTGTTAATGCAGAATGAGCACTTTGCTTTATACAGACTACCTTAGCCAAGAGTTACTGTGCTTGGTTATCTTGTAGTAGCTGCTTCCTGTTGAAAGCAGGATGAATCATATATGGTGGAGGTAGAGTTAAAAAGCAAATGCTTGACTTCTCTTAGGACTTAACAGGGCCAAGTGCAATGTGCTACACCTGTGTTGGAGCAACCCCTGGGGTCACTCCAGGCTGAACAGAGCCAGAGCAGCCCTGGGGGAAGGCCTTGGGGTGCTGTGGGTGAGAGGCTGGACATGGCCCGGCCGTGTGCGCTGGGAGCCCAGAGCCCCCCGTGTGCTGGGCTCAGCCACAGCCCCGTGGGCAGCAGGGCAGGGAGGGGATTCTGCCCCTCTGCCCCGCTCTGCTCAGACCCCACCTGCAGTGCTGCATYCAGCCCTGGGCTCCCAGCACAGTGAGGACRTGGAACTAAAAAGGAAGGAGTTAAATGGAAGCTGAAAGTAGCTTTTATGAAAACAAGAGATGACTCTGTTGGAGTGGAATTAATCAAACATGGAGATAAGACAGACGCATCTAATTTCAGATAGAAACAATATCTTATCACAATTGTTTCAGTGACCTCACTTTTTAACTTTCAKAGGAAATGCCTTCAGTATGCAACCTTATACTGAGGAAAAAGAGCCAAAATAAGTAGAAAGAACAGTATTATTGAGATTGCCAATGGATTTTTTTACTRAAAACTTTTTTTTATTTTACAGCCTCTGTGTCTTACAAAATCCAACTCAAATCACTAATTATAGGAATTTTAGACTGTTTTTATTGCCAAAAAAAAGTTCAATGAACCCAAATGAATTTGGTGTGGCTATGAGTCTCAGTTCAGAAACCTGATCATAGGAGAAATGGCATCAATATCTCCAAATCACACACAGGAGTACAAACACAAAATTGTGCATGCTTGCATGAATAAAAATGGCATCATTACCCTTTTTAGATTTAATATTCAAGGAAACAAGTTTTGACAAGAATAGAAAGATAGTAGGATGTTTTATCTTGAAGTTCCTTAGCAGTCTCMGCAAACCATATGGTCAAACCTCCAAAGCAGTAGAGTCATTCAGCTGAACTCTATCTCTCCCTGGTTCTCAACACAGAAAGGGAGGAAGAGACAGGAAAAAAAAAGCTCAGTTTTAGGAACAAGAATATGTTGTCATGGCACTGAGATTTAGCTACTATTAATTACAATTTTGGCTTCTATATAATTAGGGGGATGTCTTGGTTTGAAAGACAGGTGTTTGCCAATGAAGGCAGGGACCCACCTTGGAGTGGTGGATATGACCCCCCTTCCCTCCGAATCATTATAGCTTTGAAACATCACGGGCTTTCAGGCAAGAATTTGGGTAAAAGGGAATAACAGTTTTTACTAATATGTATAACAAGGTGAAACAAGTAACAATAACAATAGCAACAACGAGCCCAATCTCAAACCAGAACTGCCTTACAGAGACACAGCCTCCCCTTGGGTGCAGTTCCAGTCCCAGCCGGCAGGGGCGCTGTTGGCTCCTGGCTGGGCAGGGCGGGTGCGATGATTCCCCAGAGGCTGCAGGGGGCGCTGTGGCGCGGGTCCTGGCTGGCTCAGATCTCCYGTGGCGCCAGTGATGGACAAAAAATGGCAGAGGTGAATGGAGAAAAGTTTCTCTGCAAAACTCACAGCGGAAACGCYGATCTCGGTGCTCCTCTGGACAGCAGGAAACCCAGGACGGCAAAGAGTCGAGCACAGTCCTGCCGCTGCGAGACGGGATGGAGCAGAGCTCACTCCTGAAGCTGGAATCGCAGGGGTTCCCGGCAAGGCACAGGAGAGAAAACCACTGTGCAGCAAGCAGGAACTCAATGAATTGAGATGCTGGTCTCCACAGAAAAAGGGCAGGCCAGATTTCTCCGGAGCAGCCAGTGGACAGACTTCCTTCTCTCAGCAAAGCAGCCAAGCAAGTGAAATCACCCCCCCACCACACAAAAACACTCTCTCCGAGCGCTTGGCAAGACCGTTTAGGTGGGGCATAGGTATCATTGTCTTCATTAATCACCCAGCCATCAAGAGGATGACCTGGCAATTAGTGTATCCCAGCAACAAATGGGAAAGAAAAAAATCCCTAAGAAAGGGAACAAAAGGGGGAAAATCTTAACCCACAACAGGGGAAAATTGTGAAGGTAGTGATCTACAAATAGACTCTTTGAACAGACTTTATAATGATATTTCCTGAGAAGACAGCAGAAAAACCAGAATGGTTTTATCAGTTGCTGTTGTAATTTATGAATAGAATTTAGTGTAGAAATGTGATATGCTGACAAAATATTTGCTAAAATCCTTATTATTTTCTTGCCTGTTTGAAAATATGAAAGAACAATGTGTGACCAATAAGTGAATTTATCTGCATGCATTTTGTGGCTTTTTTCGGGAGTGACCCTGAAGCAGGTTCAATCCTTCCTGACTTCTTCAAAGACAATATGAGATTCCTTTTCTGTGGAAATAACAAAAGTATCATTAGGAGTAGTTTCTTTACTCAGGTGTCTGCTAAGCTACTTTTGCATTCCTACTTTTCTCCTGGAATTGCCTTATTTATGTCAGGTTTTATCCATTACATTTTTATTTGCTGTCTCCTGGCTTTTGTCTTTACTTTTTTCACCAGTGATCACAAAGCACAGCTCCTGACCCAGCCTGCTTGGGGAATCTTGTGTTAATTCCTATTCAATACCAGGTATCTTACTTCTCAAAGACTTGTACTTGCACTTTTTATTTGATCTGAAAGAAGAGTACTTAGCACTCCAATTTCCCTTTAAACAGTCTTTGATTTATTTTCTAGATCTCCAGATCAAGGACGATCTTGATGAGGGAAGTTTTTATACACTGCCAGAATAAAGATGTTTAGATAGGAAGGCCTTAAGAACCTTCAAAAGAAACTAACAGCTAGAAACTTAACTCACACTGACTTGCAACACTAATGAGGCTTCCACACAGATGCTTCCAGCACTGTGAAGCACCTCTAACTGATTTTGATAAACTTGGAGAAACATTTTTTTCTACAAAATTGTTTTACTCTTGGCATTGAATAAAATCTGGGATTTTTTAATGCATTGAAATAATATAGAAAAAATAGGAGTTAGTGTAAATCAGTATCAATCCGAGCACCTACAGTAGATGATCCTTTAATATTGACAGTCAGAAACTACTAGAGATTGTGATTTTGGATACAAAACCAAAGCTGTTGCTGCCACTACTCTTTTGCTGAAGTAGTTCAGAATGTAAGAGTCACCCAAAATAAAGCTGAGATGCCAAACATACAGTAATGGCTCTCAAAGAAAAGAAGTACAGTTACAGTTCTTATGACAAAGATTTCTCTTTAAACATTTGGAATTAAAAATAGAATATTTCCTACTGTAAGTGCCTGAAGTGCATATGACAGCAATCCTACTGTTCAGCTTAATGAGCCTGTCAGTCTAGAATATTAAGCAGTTTGATTTAAGCATCTTAAATACGATGTAGATCTAAAACGTTAATGATGAGCAAGACTTTGGAAAATGTAATGAGGGACACTTTTCCTATATAAAAGAATCATCTATCATCTGCTATTTACCTAGATTATGAAAGGTGGTTATTAATTATTACMGCTTTGATTTTTACAGACTTAAAGAATTCAAATCCAAAATTTCCCCTGTATTTTAAGATGTTCCAAGACGTCCTTATAAGATTCCAGGGGTTCTTCACATTCACTTGCTGTCACTCAGCATTCATTTCATTTTTTTACTCATTTGGACACTCTTTTAAGGAGTACTGTCCTCAAACAACTTCTCTGGGCAACCTGTTCCAGTGCCTTACCACACTCACAGCAACGCATTTCTTCCTACTATTAGTCTATACCTGCCCACTTTCTGTTTGAACCCATTTCCCCTTGTCCTATCACTACAGTTCCTAATGAAGGGGGAAAATGGATTCATAGASAAAAAAAAGGGTGGTGCTAAGATTTCTATGTCAATATTACTGTGATTATGTAACCAGCTCTRTCCTATGCCTGCAGAAGCACTAAAGAACAGTGGTGGTCAACTGTTAAAGTAAAAGAACATCGGAKTATAAGCCAATTTTTTTTGAAATAGAGATCACTTGAAAGGTTCTCTACAATTCCCAGAGGCAGAATTTTCCAGGTGGCCTGCTGCATTACTTCAGTTATTTGAGATCAGCTACACTATTTCTTCCAAAGGATACTGAAAAGACTTAGAGTGTTTTTTTGTTGAATGAGAATTCAAGTCCTGCAARCACTCATGGAAGTTTTCCAAGTAAATTCTGTGCAAATTTAGATGAGAATATCTCCTTCCTTCTATTCTTGTGGTTGGACTGTTGTTTCTTTTTAAATTGCAAAATAATCAATCCTGCATATATCTTCGTTATTTCATRCCACCAACGTATCTATAGGCATTAAGAATTCTAAATGTCATGTATAGGGGTATTTTCCCTTTTTTACTCAAAAATAATCTTGTGGCTTCACTTATTGGCTCATATACTTTAAATCTGACATTTTAATAGATATGTCACTTACAGATTAAAGGTTGSTTTTTGTTTTGGGGGYTTTTTTTTCCCCTTTGAAAACTATAAGAACTAAATTTTTTACGTAATTTTTTTGCCAGAATCGTGGAAGACACATTTCTTTTAGCAAATCTAGGTAGTGGGGCAGTGTATAATATTACTATTTATATTACTGAAGTCCATAGATACACAGGTCTGGTAACAGGATCTCATTGTGGCAGACGCTGTTGAAACCCAATTCTTTCTTCATTCTCGAGATAAGAACCTTCTGGGCCATGGCAGTGCGAAATGCCCTATTCTTCTCCAGGTTGTCCTAAAAGGCTGAGCTATTGCTGATTGTCTGGGTAAGATAAGCTTACAATGTGTTTCTCTTTTCCACAAGGAGCTGACTCCAAAATAATTTAAGTGGGAATCAAGTAATAACTTTTGGTCACCATCATCATGGGCAAGGCTTGARCTGGTGTCTGGGATTGAAACATGCTAAATTCCACCATCAGCCCAGTACTGCAAGCTGCTGAATAGAGGAGAAAAAAAAAAAATCTATTTTCTGTTGTGTGGGTAGTGTGCTTTAAACGTGAGAGAGTCTTCCTAGCTGTGGCAGCAAGCAGCTTTGAGGTAATTGCTATTTTGTGTTTCAGTTCAGAGACAGACACTCAAATGAATCATTGGTTTCTGCTTCCGTGTTCTGAGATGGCCCCTTTGCATGTTCAGTTTTATTGGTTTTAAAGGGCCTGTGTGCTGCCACAGCTGCTCCCAGTATAATGGGATAYGCAGCATAGAGGAAAACATTCCCACGTATTTTCCTGGTAAAAGTTTGGTGATTTTGTATACAATTTAGGCAATCAAATCCTATAATAGCTTTAGCTGCAAAATATACAAAATGTGATAGCTCCTCTAGTGATTATACAAGATACTTGGTGTTTACATTTTTACGTATTCAACATTTTGATTAAATGCATACATTTTAAGGAGAAGTCTTGCTCTGAGACTTTTTTCTTGTTTTATGTTTCTTTTCTATTTACTTTTGAAATTTATATTATTCTAGACCGCTCTTCTAGTTTGCCATGCATGGGAGAAGTATAAGCCCAAATTCTGCTGTGGGAACTTTCTATGTTTCAGCTGTCTTTAATGGGATCACATTTCTAAAAAATAAGTCATATACTCATATAAAAATTTAGGTAGAAAACTAAATTACATCARCAGTGAAAAATCATACGACTGAAACATCAATTCTAATTTAAAAGCATTTCTTGAGACAATGTAAGATGTAATTCTATTGCTGAAGTGAGGCAAGGCTGTTGTGGGACAAAACTAATATAGAAGTCTGACAAATATTGTTAATAATCCACTGATATGTATAACTGATGAGAACAGTGTTGACAGCACCRTATTGCAAAAAAAGAATCATAGCCTGCTGGGAACATTACAAACCCACTGGTAGAAACAAGCACGACCCTCTAATGCTGTTAGGGTGCCACCACAGTGATGGGCCAGATTCTTGGGAGCTGACATCTTCATAAATCAGAAGCTCTCTGGTACCACAACTGGTCCTTAGTTTGACTAATATATGATTACAGTTGAGAGCTGTAATAAAGCAGAAATTATGCTAAGCTTAACCTGTCTGTGCTCATGGCCTTTGGAGGCCAGAGGTAACAAAGAGAACACAGTAAGTCTGTCTTCTTCTATAGAAGAATCACAATGAAATCCAGCTAAATTCAAAAGCCATTTAAGATTGAAAAACAATCCTGGATGTGTCTATTAGAATTTTTAAGTAAATTGACTTGTTAATGACATAATAAATCTTGTTTCCTACATTATTAAATTAAACAGTGCCAATTATAAGAATATTTGCCCATCTATGAATGGGTATCTACATAATGCAGATTGACACAGGGATCTACTTTTATGAATTTTGGCCCTGTTAACATATCATAACATATCATAAAATCGCAGAATTTTTAAGGTTCGAAAAGACGTCCAAGATATCAAGTCCAACTGTTAACTTATGTACATATTATTTTAAAAGCTGTAATTAAAGTGTAAATATTGTTGGCTAATGYAGTTGGCTGTCAATATACACTTATCATAGAAAGTGTGACATATGTCACTTAATAAGAGAGCATAACATGCTATTTCTAAACAATTATGTAGGAATATAGAGCTCAGCTAAAGACTTGTGTATCCTTGTGTACAGTTATAAACGTGCTGCTTTACAGCCTAATTTTCTGATGTGCTTGGAAGTCAGAGTGCAGTAGCTACACTTAATTTCTTGTGAATCCATCTGATTGCACTATGAAGAAATACATTTTTCTAGTGAGAATTTCACTTTTGCATCTCTCCCACAGACAGGGTAAGATTTTATTATCTTCCACTTATTAATTTTAAACACTCATTCTTTTATTGAATGACACAGTGGCCACCTTATGCCCCCTGCAAAGCTGAACTGTCTTTGGAAATTAGGTTTACCTTGCCACTTAAGGAATGGTTTGGGGTTTTTTTGTGTCAGTTGGGGCAGAGTGTGTTTTTGTTATTTTTTCATTAAAATAAATGACCAGATAGAGGATGACATTATGAAAAGAATAAACTAAATTACTCTTGGAAMCTTATTTTATTTGTAGTTGATAGAATATGTCTTTTATGTCCTTATTTACATAGATTKGCCCTTTATTCCATAATTGCTGCCTTCATCTTATTAAGTAATTGACTTTTACCTCATTAGACAAAGAAATGCATAACTTACACAGAATTCTGGATATAAGAGRGGGAATAGAAGTTCCTGGTGTAGCAGACAGGCACATTCACAACTCTTACAAAAGACAGATGTCATAAGACATACCAATATGAAAATATGAATGTGTCTGAGGAAATTCCTGACATGGGGTAGGCCAGCTAGGTATAGTCAGGAGGATGGAAGGGATGCAGTGTGACCTGTTGCAAATAATGAATTTGTGCTGCAGCCTAATGTGGAGACAGGCTGATGTGCAACTTACTGCACTTAGTAGAAAGGTTAGTAATTCTAGATACTGCAGTTCCAAAGGAAAGCATTTCCAATCACAGGAGAGCAAGGAATGCTCTCCTATTCCTGTAATGTTCACGGTTCAGTCTGCATAGGAGTCTCTCAACAAAGGCTTCTATTATTGCAACAGGCTTGTATTTGAGGAAAATCAAGCAATTYTTTTATTTATAGCTTTTGTGTGCAGTTTTATGCAATTTATTATAGAAGTGAGTGCTACTGAACACTTGAGTACATAATTCTCTAGTAAGAAACCTTGATGCTTGGTGTCAAAGTACACTTGCATGATTGCAGCTTTGTCACTATTGCCACTCACAGAATCATGAACCATGGAAAAATGAGGGTCAGAAGAGACCTCTGGAGATCCTCTAGTCCAACTCAAAGCAGGTTCACCTTCAATGTTTAGGGCATTGTCCAATTGAGTCCTGAATATCTCCAGGGATGGTGATTTCACAGTCCCCTCGGGCAGCTGTTTGTAAATTCTGTTTCCTGACATCTGACTGGAGTCCATTGGCTCTTGTCCCGTCCCTGAGCACCTCAGAAAAGAGTCCAATTCCACCTGCTCTTTGCAAGTCCCTACAAAACCCAGCAGCTCTGGGACCACTTCAGTGCTTGTGACAGGCACTGTACTCCTCACTGTGGGTTTTGAGTTCCAGCCACTCCTGCAGACGGTCATAGCTGTTCTTATTCCTTTAGAACAAAGATGATTTTGCCCTCTACAATTTCCATATATCTCAATAGATTTGTGCTGCATTCTTTTACTCTGTAGGGGAAACACAGATCTGTGTTTCACGCAGCAGTAAACTCACCCATTTTTTTTGTGAATGCCACAACTAGAAGCTTTCTTTCCCCTCCCCATTCTGCCCCAGAAAGGAAATAATCTGACCCTGGTTTTATGCATAATCCATTTTCAAATTCTTTATTTAAACTACCAATTATTTTCTGTTTTCTTGAGCTTTTGTTCAAGCTGCAAAGCTGGAAAATACACTCTTGTCTTTTTTTTTTTATGAGTGGTAAACATACATCCATTGAACAGAGGGAAAGTAGAATCTACAAAATCTTTATGAAATAAAATTTATCTGTAATCTAAATATTTGTGCTTATCACCTGCCTTTAATCTCATTTAAAGACAACATCATCAAGTAGCATTTATTTTAGGTGATGTGGTTTTAATGATGTCAAGAAACTGTACCATCCTTCTTTACCAGTTTTTGCACATTTAATGAGCTGTGGGTGTAAACCCTAAATTGAGCATATGATGTATATCAAAAACTTGCAATGATTTAATTTGCCAAATATTTATCTTACCAATAGTATAGCTCATTCTTACAATTGTGGTAAGCACTGTAGCTGGTCCAGTAACTAAAAATACTGCAGACATATTAACTCAGTTTAGCCAAGTAAGGATATTTCAAAATAGGGCTCTTAGTGTTGCTTGACTGCTATTTCCAGAGGAATACTCTGAAGTCAGATGCCACAACTCAGGAATTTTTAATGTGGTAGCAGAAGGTGACACTCTGTGCTGCAAGAGACACCTGTGAGACAGAGAGAGAAGCAAATGCTTCTGGCACTTTTAAAAATTTTTTTTTTTAAATGCATGAGAGTGGTCTTGGAAAAGTAGATTAGTCACAGTTATGGTATCAAGGACAAAAGGAAAACTACTTTTCAGGGGGCTTTGTGACATAGATCTAGCCACAGTGCTTACACTGTCCCTACCAYGTCTTCTTTTCCTGGACTCAGTCCCTGATTTACCTCTCATGACCAATCTTCCTGTGGAAGACCTTATTGATTGTAGCAGGAATAATAATCATGCTTCAGCATTTATAAGGATTAAAATCTATAAATTCTGTTTTCTCATCATGTATTCAATAGTCAGATGGCATCWGAAGCCAGTGACCTGGAACAGAAAAGCACAGAGGAAGACAAAAGTCTGTTCTCTGRGAAGGTCCATGCTCAGTGTGTCATTTTTCTTCCTTTTTGTTTCCAATGCTGCCTAACATTACATTCTCTGAATTAGCCTTTGGATCCTYCTTTTGCTCTACTCCAGAATCTAGAAAAAAACAGCCTTCTAACCTAGTTGCCTACATTTAAATTACTCACTCATCAAATCACACATACATTTTTTGATATTAAAGATCTCTATTCACTTTCAGCAATTGCCTGGGTGAATAGCTCTGGTATCCACATGAAATTCGATGTGATCCACCTCAATTTAAACATTTCCTATTTGAGAAGATAACWTGAGGGGTAGAGTATTTTATATACACATGTAACACCAGGGATGATAACGTTGGCTTAGAATAAAAATAATGTGCATTGTAGAGAAGAGAGTGCTATGCTGAGAACACTGGTTCTTTAAACACTGGATCCCATCTTTCATACACTAAATATATATTTTAATGCAGATGTATAGGTCTAGGAATTAATGATATGAAATATCAGACTGGGAAAGAACTGAAGGCTTTTCTTGTAGCACTGACACATCTGATCTCACTGCTGCTTTACCAAATTAGTCCTGCCTCATTTGATGACTGACCTGAACACAAAATTAGTKCAGTCTTACTGTGCCATTTCCCTGTTCTAAAGTTTCCCCTCAACAACTCCCTTGAACTGAAGCTTTATGTACACCGCTCCTGACATGTCTTTTCCTCATCCTGCTCACACGAGTATTTAATCAGGTGGCATATTGCTCATGGCCAAACAAATAGTTGGCACATTCAGTTCCTCTGTACAGACTTTGCTATTCAAGCAGAGAACATCTGTCCTGTTGGCCGTGCTCACTGGAGGTTATTGAAAGACCGGAGAGACAAGCATATGTTTTTTTATTCCAGTTTTTGGACCGCATCTTAGAATGGAAGCAAACAYTGCTCCCAGCAAACCCTGCTCACAGGCCAGTGACTGATCTGTGACATGTCCTGTGCTTGTAAACCATAAGGCATTTGAACCTCTGCTGTACTGATCCAGCACATCTTTGGATSACCTTTCATTTGATTTTGGGGAACTGCTAAACCTTCTCAAAGAAAAAAAAACAAAACAAAAAACAGTGATATACATATGAGGAAAATCTGTGCATGAAAATGCTTGGTTAAATCTGGCTGAAACTTTTCAAAGTTTTGCAAAGTGTTTAATAGCTGAAAAAGTGGTGTTCTTTGGAAGTGRATGAATAAAATAGCAGCTATAATGGATATAATGGATAATCCATTGATTTCACTGGGAACCTTTGTATGAGTCACTACACTCTTTTACAAGTACCTCTGTACCTAA
The DNA here is from genome assembly GCF_030028575.1 of Malurus melanocephalus. NCBI lineage: Eukaryota > Metazoa > Chordata > Aves > Passeriformes > Maluridae > Malurus > Malurus melanocephalus. The sequence goes on along the minus strand of NW_026623831.1, from coordinate 203,615 downwards.
GGGTTTTGAAGACTGTATATATCTACAAAGTGTTCTGCCCTACATCAGCTATTATTAAATTTATCTCAAATTTATTTGAGAAGAAGAAAAAGAACTGTACACTGTAAAGCTATTTACAATTTAAAACTTTGCAATAAACAAGTCAGCATTTTCACTAACATGATGTATTTGAAATATCCACTACAAAGGGAAATATTCTTTAATATTTCATGTGTGTTATACAGACTGCCATTGGGCAGTTATGGTCCTCTTGCTTTGCCAATTCACAAGCACAGTGACAAAGAACACCTCTTTGATCACTTTAGCCTAATTAGCTTCACTTATAGCCCTCTYCATGAGGTAATCTTCAGGTTCAGTAATACATGACCAGCAGGGGAGGGAAGGGATTCTGCCCCTCYGCTCTGCTTTGGTGAGATCCCACCTGAAGTGTTTTACYCAGCTCTGGGGTCCCAGYATAAGAAGGATATGGACCTGTCTGTGCCAGATCAGAGGCATGGAGCAGGTGGATTAGAAAAGGCTGAGAGAATTGGGATTGYYCTGCCTGAAAAAGAGAAGGCTCTGGGGTGACCTAACTGGAGCCTTTCAGTCCTRAAGGGAGCCCACAASAAAGATGGGACTTTTGACAAGAGCATGGAGTGACAGAACAAGGGGGAATAGCTTCAAACTGAAAGAAAGCAGGTTTATGTTAGACATTAGGGAAAATAATCTTTACTGTGGGAGTGGGGGGACATGAGAACAGATTGCCAAGGGAAGCTGTGGATGCCCCATCCCTAGAAGTGTTCAAGGCCAGGCTGGATGGAGCTTTGAGCAAGCTGGTCTGGTGGAAGGTGCCTCTGCCTTCCAGACAGAGACAGCCGGGAAGTGGGTTCRGAACTAGATGACCTTTAAAATCCCTTCCAACCCAATATTCTATGGTATTTATCTGCAGGGCCTATTGTGAGTATAAGAGGACGCCTTTCCTGATTTGCATCAAGAGGCTTTGGAGTTGTTATCTGGCTTTGTATGGAATAGCTGTAATCATCCCAGACGCTTAAAAASCCCTGACACTGCCACGTTTGGCGACGGTAAAATAGTTGTCACTGATTGCACACAAGAATTAAGGAAGAATTAACTTGCAGACCATTTATGGGAGTATGTGTGGACAGTGTACATTATGCAGCGATACGGTTCGGATCCCTTACGTGAAGAACTTATTAAATGAATAAATCTCATRGATGCGAAATAAAGACGGGAGGAGGGGGGAAGGAAGAAAGCAAGGCGACATAAAACCTTTGGRACCCCAAAGCCGAGGCGACAAAAGGCAGCGGCGGGCGCGGGGGGGGGCGCTGCCGGCAGGCGGCCAGTAGGGGGCGCTCGGGCTTCACCGTGAGGCGCTGCCGCCGGCCCGCGCCGGGCGGGACAACGGGGACACGGCGGGTGTGTGACCCGGGAACGGGCGGGTGACCCCGGAACGGGGTGTGTGACCCCTGAACGGGTGTGTGTGTCCCCTGAACGGCTGTATGTGCACCCCGGCTTGTGCTTGTGACACAGTACCCTTAACGAGGTATCTGTGTCCCCCTCACGGGTGTAGGTACCCCTCCCCCCGGCGTGTATATGACCCCTTTACAGGGTTTCTGTAACCCCTTTATGTGACCCCTGAATAAGGTGTCTGTCACCATTGGGGTGTGTGCGACCTCTTAACGGGGTGTCTGTGACCCATTAACGGGGTATGTGTGTTCCCTTAGTGGGTTGYCTGTGTCCCCTCATTGCATGCCTGTGCCCCCCCGGGGGTTCTGCGCCTTCTCAGCGGGGTGTCCGTGACCCCTCATTTGGTGTCTGTGACCCCTTAGGGTCGTCTGTGTCCCCATCACGGCTTGTCTGTGTCCCCTAACAGGGTGTCTGACCCCATCGCGAGGTGTCAGTGCTCCCCTCACTGGGTGTCTGTGTGTCCCTCCCGGGGTATCTCACCCACTCACGGGATATCTGAGCCCCCTGTCAGGGTCTCTGCCCCGCTCGGGCACCGGTTCCATCCCGCTTTCCTCCGCCTGGCTCCTTCCCCCGTGTCCCTCCCGTGTCGCTGCTGTGGTGCTGCGGGGTTTCTTCTGAGCGGCTGTGGGAGAGGGGCTGTTCTCCTGGGTCCTGAGGGGTGAGGCGGATCGTTCTCCCGTCTCCGTCACCGCCGCCTCCGGGGACCTCCAAACTTTCCCGCTGGCGAGAGCTRCGCCGCATCCCAGGGGCCCGAGGGAGGCTGGAGGGTCCCGGGTTCCGGCGGAGCCCGCCGATCCCGCAGGCTCTGTGGGACACGTGCGATCTTTTGTTTTGCGTTTTATTTTATTTGCCACGTTTCCTTCCCTTTCCACAGAGCGGGCCAGCAGAGAAATCCCTAGGGAATGTCCTTTCGAGGGTCTCACTCCCGAGCGCGTGTGCGCGCGAGAGGGAAAATGAATAATTAGACAACAGTTCCATGAAATCACTTACCGAAAAATTAGCTGCCCATTAAAGGGGAAGCGGTGAGGAGCAATCATGTAAATCCTACCTACACCCAACTGTAGAGGGGAGGCAGCGAGCCTGACTCCCAGCCCTGCGGCTGGCTGCTGGCATCGCCGTCCCCATCGCCCTACCCCGGGAGGAGAGAGAGAGGGACGCGTGGGTGTGGAGCGCAGTGGTTTAGTCCACACCCCGCAGCCTTCCTTCCCCAGGCAGCCTCGGGAGCCGCGCTCATTCTCCTCCCTCTCCCTGCCAGCCGGTGTGTCCGCGGCGGCGGGAGGCGGAGGCGGCGGGAGAGGAGGGGAGAGAGGAGCGGAGCGAGGACAGGAGCGCGGAGTCCGGGGCCGCCCGGGAGAGCCGSGGCGGCGGGAGAGCCCCAACTCCCCGCAGCCCCCGCCGCCGCCACCGCTCGGCACAGCCGCGGCACCGCGCCGGGGTCCTGCCCTCCGACAGTTCCCGCTCCGCTGCCAGTGAGGAGGGACGTGTAGGGGRCACGGCTTTATTTTTTCCTTTTTATTACTATTATTTCTTTTTCTTCTGAGGGGATGCTGAGAAAGCAAGGCGTTCCCCTCCCGTGTAGCACATTGCCTGGGCGTTCCTATTATGGAAGTTAAGTGAGAAACTCTGCAGCTTGAACTGATTTGGGGAGAGAAAGGGAGAGAGAAAGGGGTAGGGGGAGGGCGAGAGGAAGGCAAAATAGCCGACCCAAACCAATGGTTTTCTTGCAAAGTGCCGGGAAGTTTGTGGAGCACTTTCTAGGAATCAGGTCCTTTCTCAGAGKCTCTCCTTGTCTTCCGAAGAAAGAGCTGGCTTTTGGATTGCCATGGATCCTAAAGAGAGTCTTAGAGACACTTGAATAATTCCTCTGCTTGGGCTGGATTGGTGGGAATTTAGGAAGGAGCGTGTGTGCAAAGCAGAAGCCTTCGGAGCTCACTCGCTGCTGCTCTAATCTGTATGGATCTAAAAGTGTCACATTCAAGACCTTTGCAACTCCAGCTTTTGAATTGAAGATTTCCCTTTCCACTTTAAGTAGCTGCTAGGAAACTGAAAACTTTTGGACCTACCTCTTACTGGCTTTGGATACTTTTTCC